>NW_009636568.1:8236-13769 GCF_000690535.1 Cariama cristata | reverse complement strand
GGAATAAAAATTTCTAGTTAACATTCTTGTAACTGCTAGGTTTCATAATTCAAATTCTTTATGGTGGTTTTGAAGTGTTCATTCCAGTGACAAGATGCAAGTAGGTTTCTTTGAAATTTCTAGCTGATGCTACTGTAATAGCTTGAAGCCTAAGTCTCCCTCTTCTGGGCCATCACTGATGCAGTCTCTGTAATTTGTACCCATTACATCCTCTGGAACTACATCAAAATTTCATAGATAAGCTCCTGAAATTGCCCCCTACCAATATACAAGGGAAATCTTTTGTCTGGTACAATATAGTTATTTTTACAGTTTTAGATGCCACCCAGATGGTTTCCCTTAAAGTCAGCTTAGACCACCTCTCTCTTTGAAGTTGTAATGTTACATTTAGTTTGGAGGACAGGGAAGTATATTTTTGCTTTTGATTTTATGTAAAATGGGGAACGAATTGAAAGTATTAAGTTCTTTCTATGCAACTTTAGTGGCAGTAGCAGAGTAACACAGTAGCAGAAGTATCTTGTCCCCAAAATACAAGCAACTTCTAAGAGGAAAAGAAATGATCATTAGAATGATTGGCTTTGACTTCTGATTTGTGTGCTACTTGCAAGGCAGTTTCATTGATGGCTCATCAAGTTTTAAATTACTGGTATGGGAGCAATCATGTTGTTCAGATACCAGTAGGATTAGCTATTACCATAGGAACAGGAGCTGAATCACACTCTCCTGCCTCTCTTACCCTTCCCTCATCTCCAGCTCCCTCATACTACAGATATTATCAATGCTCACATTTGGATGAACAGCCTGCAGAGCCTTGCTAATACTGATCTTCAAATAACAGATTCAGACAACTGCTCTACTGATTAGACTCCAGCACAACTGCATTAGTTGGTGTTGACCTTGGTCTTAAATTCCCTGTTTACCAGGTTTTGAAGTGACTTCTTTATCAAAGTTGCACTGCCATGACCCTGAACTCTCTCCCTTCTCTGAAATCTCCAGCTCCAGAAAGGGCAGGACTAAAACAGAGGAGAACAAAGACTCTGGACTTCTAACTCTGGCTTCTCAGAAGCAACAAATGACGATACTCTTGGGTCCTTTGGATTAAAAGGAGGGCTGCAGTCCTCCTAGACATGCAAATCAAAAAACACCCCCAAAAGCAGGTTTGGTTTTTTTTTTTTCTTTGATGATGACGCATACATTAACCACAGGACAGGATGGGAGCAGAACGGACTAAGAGTTGTGGAGACAGCAGGAGGGAAACAGAGGCTTAGGACATACACCTGCCTGAACACTAAATGCAGTGAAGTCTATCGCATAAAAGGGAAGACGTCAAATACTACCAGTCTATGTAAATTCTTGTCACAACAGCATGGTAACAGCACAGTAAAGTGATTTCTTCCTCACTCTCATGTGTCCTTCATTTCTTTGAGTATCAGGACAACAGAAGTAAACTTGCCTGTTTCAGAGGCTGAGCTGGGCTGTCTCTGTTACTCTGACATACACAGACTCAAAGGCATGCAGCTCCCAAAAATGCTCTTCCTGTACTGCACTGATCTACTTCAGTATTTGCTGAAGCATGGCAGAGGTTCTTGAATAAGCTCTTTCTGAAAAAGTACTATTAATAAAGCACATTTTTCCCAAGGTTTGGTTCCTCACCCCCCTTGCTCTCCTAATGAAAATATAACTACATTGCCCATATACCGTAAATACTAGTAAGTGCTTCTGCTCTGTTCTGTACAGCTCAGATTCATGCAAATTTTGACAGTCATAAGCAAGCTTACTCGGTCCCATGGTATTATTTTAATTTCTCCAAATGCTGTGGATTTTATTATATTTAACCACTCAGCGTGCAGAATTTTTACAGTTAACAGATGCTCATTTAATAGGTCCCCTTAGGAAAAGGAATCTGGGCACCCCTCCTCTGCCTGATATTAGCTTAAGCTACAGGACAAATCTGGTTTTATCAATACACATTTTTTTCCAAGTTATCTGACAACGGGATGTATAGCCAGAAAGCTGCAACAATATTTCGTAACCGGTAGATGACATATTTGATTGCTTCAGGAATGTTCCCCACCAACACGTTTGGTTTTCAACGGCCTTACTCCTTCCTTGTTAGCAATATACTGTAAAGCCTGGAGCAACATGCTACAGTTCAAAAGCCAGCCAACTATCACTGCTTTACAAAACAACTCTGTTGCTGAATCAATACTTTCATGGCCTCCAGCTACCAGAAATGTCAGTATTTTTAGAGCTGCCAAAACACTGAAATGTCATTTTCAAATCAAGGCCTAGATGATGATCTCCACTACACTTGTATAATTGGATGTCAGCAGAATCACTCAGGATTTGCAGATGTAACTGCTCAAAATACAGCCTCATCACCTTATTTTCTACCTTGTCTCTTAAGCCATTCTTTTTAGAATCCCTAATGGTGAGGAAAGGTAAGAAGCCAGAGACCTGACTCCTATTAGGACTGCTGTTATGACTTCTTAATTCTCCACTGACCAGTCTCCTTGCAGCCTGTTAAAGTTCTGCTGCAATAGGTAGAAACTTCATCAAAAGAGCAGATGCCTCAGCTGGTATGCTGACCAGATACTCTTCCCAGCAAACTCAGTGCTCCTTTTGATATTACTCCCTAGCTTTTCTTCTGTCATACATTTCTTCCTCTTCCTGTAATATGAGTCAAGTTTCTGGCAATCAGTTATATTCCTGATAGGACTCCTGTGACGTTCTGAAAGCTGATAATCCAGAGAACAAATCTTTTACTTACAAGTTTATTTTTTACTCTGTTAAAGACTTTTTTTTTTTCCTTCAGTTCATACCTCGTAACATGATTGCACACCCAGTAAAGAGGCAGCTTTTAAATCTGACCACTGACTCTGCACTTATTAGTGGGGAACAGTGGCTACAAGGTATCCAACAAAAAAAAAAAAGCAATGATCAGATAAATCTAGAAGGCAGTAGGGGGAGGAAGAAACAAGTAATTTATTTCTTTTCCCCCAGCTGGCTACACCCTATTACTCATCATCATTGTGAAGAATAGTGGAAACGGAATGGTATGAGCCAGAAAAGAGCTCCTGCATAGAGTGAAGGCAAGACCTAGCCGTATCAAACAAGCCAGCCCACAGTCTCTTGGGTCAGCAGATAACCAGCAACTGAAGAAAGTTAATTTGTATTTTTGGTTCATGACCATGCTCTTCAGTTTTAATTGGTGACAAGTTAGCAACCAAAGAACTGTAAGTGGAATTTCATTTATCTGTACACAGCAGATCAATATTCACTCAGTATGCAACAACTCCTTGCATCTCAAAGGGATAAAATAAATTGTCAGTCAGCAGCATGCTGTGGTTGTTGGAATTTTTCTAACTAAATTATTCACCTTCTTAAAAGGCAATCTGATAAATGTTTATTTCTTCACAATTGTGCCAGTTTGGGCTGGGATAGAGTTCATTTTCTTCATAGTACCTAGTGCTAGGCTGTGTTTTGGATTTGTGCTGAAGACAGTATTGATAACACAGGGATCTTTTAGTTACTGCTGAGCAGGGCTTACACAGAGGCAAGGCCTCTTCTGCTCCTCACCCCACCGGCGAGGAGGCTGGGGGGGCACAAGGAGCTGGGAGGGGACAGGGCTGGGACAGCTGACCCCAACTGACCCAAGGGACATCCCGTACCACTTGGTGTCATGCTCAGCATATACAGCTGGGGGAAGGCTGGCTGGGGGGCTGCTGCTCAGGGACTGGCTGGGCTTCAGTTCGTTGGTGGTGAGCAACTGTTTTCATTTGCATCACTCGTCTTTCCTGGGTTTTATTTCTCTCTTTGTTACTTTCCTTTCCATTACTATTTTTAAAATATTATTATTTTATTTCAAGTATTAAACTGTTCTTCTCTCAACCCACAAGTTTTCTCATTTTTACCCTTCCAATTCTCTTCCCCCATCCCGCTGGGAGAGGTGTGAGCAAGCGGTTGTGTGGTGCTTAGTTGCCGGTTGGGGTTAAACCACAACAATAATTCAGTTCACTTGCAGTGGACAGCATTTAAATTCAGAGCAGGGCTCTAGGAAAATACTAAGCAGTACAAACAAGAGGGCTGCAAGAATTTTTTTTTCTCCACTTCAGATATTGCAATGGCCTCCCATGGTATAAAGGGCACTAATTGAATTTAAGAGATGTAATAAGTGAGAGTGTCTCCCCCTCACTTCATATCACAATGAAAGCCAATTCAACATTACTGGCAGTAGCAGCAGCACCAGAACAGCACATAAGCACCAATTTCACAGCCAAGCAGAAGAGACCGTGGAGCTGTAAAGTTCACTGATGAGTGTTAGCTGAGGGCAGTCCTGTATAGCAGCGGTGAAAGTTGCACAAGCACTCTCTTCAAGAGGGTACAAAATCAGACTATCCATTTTGCAAATAATAATCCTTGACTGGTGTCATTTTCAATGTCACAGAAAATTTAGATTTCACTCATCCCTTACCAAAAAATCTAACTATATACTTCAACAGTATCCTACAAAATCTGGAATCAGAGTCCTCGAAACAAATATCATTGCTATGTTAAAGCATTTCAGATTCTGAAGTATTACCATCTCATGAGTTTAACTATGTTTTTACTAAAACAAATGTTCTCTGTTAGTATCAGTTCTATTATTAGTTTCAGCGCTGAAGAGCATAATGTAAAGATGCATAATTCATATTATGAAGAACCCATAAAGACATGCACCTGCAAACTGCTATGAATATGACCGTTAGTGTCAATTTGACTCCACATGAACATAGAGCTCAAACCTGCAGTATGCTCAGAACCACGACACAATCACAGTTGTGATTGAATGTGTCGGCCAACAAAATACAGTTTGAGAAGATCAGAAGGGAAGATTCTTGGGAATACAGCAAGATTAAATGCTTACCCAGGCAAGTTAAATATTTTGCACTGTTTCATTATCTTTTTTGAAACAAACACTACAGACAGAAGAATTTCATTCAAGAAGAACTGTCTCTCTGAATGGATTTTGAATGATGAGATAAGCAGCACTGATTCTGCACAGAAAGCCTCCAGAGTAATATGGCAGAAAGTGACAGTTAACCAGCAGAAAAAAAGAAAAGGGTGATGATCATAAGTAAAGTAGAAAGAATATGAACAATGCAATAAAAGATTATATAAAAAAGAAACTGAGTAGCACAAGATGTAAACAGGATAAAACACCAACTGAGAATCTGATGAGGCATAAAGATGGGGTTCATTTAGGGGAAGGCATTGTAGGCAGGATTTTCAGAGCTGTTGCATTTTCATATCCACTGGAAGAGAGTGATACAGCTTTGATAGCAGCTTGCAAGGATGCTGCAGTAATCCAGATGGTAGGTTATGAGAGCCTGTTTAAAAGTCCTAATGGTAGAGAATAGAAAAGGGTAAACAAGCTTATACTGCCCAATTTTGAATATGGCACATTTCTCACTTAATTCAAATGCCGCTGAGTTTACCTTATATCAGAGGGAAAACATAAACACACAGAGTAGAAAAGAAAACTCCACTGTGG
>NW_009636568.1:7877-8205 GCF_000690535.1 Cariama cristata | reverse complement strand
GGTGGGGGGGGGGGGGTGTCTGGAAATTCTGGTGAACGTGGATTAATCTAAAATAACTATTTTAAAAGTCAGGCAGAAAAAGACAAATTGTACATCAGCTGTAATTTATGTTAAATGCAGCTCTAAGTGCCACATGTGACATGCCTACATCCTCAAAAACAGAAAAGTGGAAATATAACAGATGTTGTTGCTGTAAAACGTTAGGCAACATGAACGGCTCCACTTGTTTTCCTAAATAAAAATAAAAAAGCAAGAAAAATGAACACTAAGGACCTAAATTCATAAAATATTAAACACCTCACTTAGTTGATTCAGTATGTGACACTCT
>NW_009636568.1:0-7861 GCF_000690535.1 Cariama cristata | reverse complement strand
TTCTTGCTGCAAATCTCGCAGCTACTGCTGTGTGAGCGAAGGTAAAAGGAAGGAAGCAAAGGAAAGGGAATTAGAGCAAAATGATGGGGCTTTGACATAAGTCATGGCAGAGATGAGAGACCCTAAAGCCTATAATTTAGAAGCTTTCAGATAATTTGGGGTTGCAGAGCTTAAGGTGATAGCCTCAAAGAACTTTCTATGGTTATGTTATATTGGGGAGGGAAGTGGGACAGAGTTTAAGTCTTGACATAGGAGTTATTTGGAAAAAGTATCTGAAGGTTTTTCAGAAAACATTCAGACGTTTGCCAACTGAAGAACTTCATCTGTCCCAAGAGACTTCTCTGAAGGGCTTTTGTAAAGAAGATACTAGTTTTATCCCCTCTCACCTGCACACTGGTGGAATAATCGCAGTGCTAGCAAGTGCTCTTGCAGCAATTTCTGAAGTCCTTCTCCCTCCAGCCTAATGGCATCCTGCCCATTTTATTCCCCCAAGACAAGGCTCATCTAGCCAGAGCAAGGATTGCAAAGAGCAGGTCTGCAGTCAGTCAGTGAGAAATGGATGAAGAAGAGGAAACAAAGAAAAAAAGCATAGAAAGGCAGAACCTGCACACAGTTAGTGTCTGGGTCACACAGCAGCAGTCTCCAAGCAGATAGACTGTTGTAGGTAGAAGGGTTGGTGGGTTTTTTTTTCCTTTTTTTTTTTTTTTTTATTTTTACTGGATTTTCAGAGGGGTTTACTTTTTTTTTTAATCCCCCACAGTTCCTCTGATTACTGCTGTTTGCCCTTTCATTATCTTCAATTTATCTTTCCAGAATAAAGGTTCCCTTGCTGCTCCAGTTTACCTCATTGCGTACCCATCACTTGCTACAGTGACAGAACGCAGAAGGAAGCTAGATACTGTGGGGTCAAGGTTCTGCTCTCACCTTTCCAAAGACCTATGGGGCAGAGGGAAATCAAGAAACTCCGTTTTCTACTTCTGTGCTTCCCCATGCCTCAGACTGCTTTAACAGAGGAATTTGAAGATTACTGCCTCATTTTTACCCCCACATATTCTATCCTACACACATTCTCCTTTCTCTGAACTCAAACTACCAAAAAAGCTTCGCAGTATGACATTTGCACCATTCAGCAAAATTTAGTAAAGACCCACAGTAATTGCTGAGAAATTTTTCACTTTTTTCTGCCAATAAATGTAATTCCTGTCTGCTGCCTGCACATCCTCCCTCCCCACTGAGCCAGAGCACTGATAATCACACCAGTAACATTCAGATAGAGATCAAGTGATCCAGCCAGCTCTATCTCAACTCTGACTTTAAACTTCGCATTTTATTTGGATGTACAGTTTTCCTCTCATGAAAACTGCTTTTAGATAACAACAGAACTACCCCAGATTTAGATAGGGAAGGAAGGAGTCTAATCCACCTAAACACGGTAAAAAGGGTGAAATTCTGTTAGCTGTTCGCAGACACAGGTCATCTCAGAATATGCAAATTAACCATCCAAATTAATTCCAGCTGAAAAAACATGTTTCATACTTTTGTGGGTATAAGGACATGACTTAAATGACAGGCATTCCCAAGAGTTTGGCATCGCAGAATCCTGTTCACCTAATTCTGACACTAGTGAAGATAGCAAGTTTGTCAAGTGGTGTATTATCAGTCTCACCACCCATTTCATAACAAAAGTATTTTAATCTTCATTTCAAAGCAAATTTCCAGTCATCATTCTTACCTGTGAAATATTCAGATACATTTTATGTAGCTGCATCACCTCCTTTCTGTCTGTGATAGATTTATGGAGATTAAGAAATAGTCCCCACACTAGCATAGCAAATGCAGCAAGTGTTCCCCTTCATGAGTAACAGAGGCCCAAGGATGGATATTCAGCTTTCCTCTCCATCTGCCTGTGTCCACCACTACTGTCAGAGCAATTACACATTAGATTGGCTAATGGCTTCAAGACATGAAATGAAAGTGTTTCTAGGGGAAAATCTTTAACATTAAGAAACACCGAGAAGTAAGAACAACAGTTATCAGAAAGGTTTGGATTAGCACAGGTACTCTACTGAAAAAAAAAAAAAACCACAACAAACCACACACCAAAACAAAAACCCCCACCAAAAAAAAAACCACCAACAAAACAAAAAAACAAAACCCAACATTAAAACTGTCAAGATCAAGACTTGCAATGGCTTTACAGTCCAATACCTACAAAAAGCAGCTATTCAGTAAAGTATTAAGTAATTTTGGAATAATTACATAAAAGAGTAATCCAAAGTTTTTTTGAAGATTCTGTCAATTTAATGTTTTGTTTGTTTTCTGGGTTACAATATCCTTTTTAATACTCTCTTTAAAGTTAAGAACACTGCTAAAACCATTTATACCTCAAAAAAACCCTCAGCTTCTTGAAAGGGGCAGCAGAGACATTAATCATATTTCTAGCAGCCTTTCCAATAATGGATTCATACTGTTACAAAAAACAGTCCTGTCCTGTATATACACACAGTCAAAAAAACTGACTATCTACAAGGCTAATACTGAATATGACAGATATCCAAAGGCCTCCTGAGCTACACAGAATGGCTAGGCTATAGCTAAACACAGGTAGATAGGAACATACATTCTGAAATACAAAGGCAAAACCTGGGGTTCCCCTTTTTGTTACATTTGACTTAAATAACCTGACAGTGAACTTTCCGGCTCTTTTGGGTTTTACTTGAAGTCTTGCTTTATCCTGAAACACTTATAGAAGAGGGAGCATTTGGGTTCAGTTACTAAGAACACCAAACTAAGGGTACAACTACTTAGCTGTCATGGAAGTCATGTATGGATACCCATAGCCACTGCCCTCATCACCACTTCTCTGGATTTTAATGATGAAGACTTCAGTGACTCTGGAAGAGCTCACTGACAATGAAGTGCCTGAATAAGCAAACATCTATGAACAGTGCCATTGACTTCAGAGGGGCTGCTTATGTAAGAAGTAATTCTGCAGCCATGACTAATGTGAAAAAACCATCAATATCCTTTGTTCCTTCTCTAAGCTGTCATAGAGGTTGAACCTGCCAACAATCACAACCCCAGTTACGTAACTCAAGCATTAAGTAAGATACCTTATTACCTTATTGCTACAATGGTTCTCTCCATGACTTACCATGGACAGAATTCCAGGTTTTCTTGTAATCTACAATCAAGTGCTATAAAATTGTATTCATCCATCTCATGCTGCTTTTATTGGTATGACTACTTAAAAAGTGTCAGTACACTTAGCGCAAATATACCCCTAAATGAAGAAACATATCAGCCTATGCTTCAAAGCACAGCCTGTGCCCTCTGATTCACTGCCTGCTCTCCCTTTGCTATCGTATAACAGCAGAAACTTGGCTTCTAAATCAACTGCTGAAACAATCACGGCCTGATGTAGCAGTCAGAGACTGAGGGAACCAGCTCTCCCCCTAGAAATCCAGTCAATTAAATTCTGCCCGGAAGGGATCCAATCTAATATCAAAGATGCTGCCATAAGGGTAAGTTCCCTGGAGCACAGGGTTAATGATTTAGAGCATGTCAGGCTGGCCTGAAGCAGTGGAAATGAAGCCACGCCCAAATAAATAAATAAATACATAGGGAAACAACCAAAACAAATACCCGCAGTAATTTAAAAAAATTGCCATGGAGACATAATGCAGTAATTGGCACTCCATTTAAGGGATATTCAAATTTTCCTGAAATCTCACCTTAATGCCTGAATATTTTATTTCCCAAGATCACTGAAACATAAAACACCAAAGAGTCTGTTAATACCCATGAAAAAATCCAAGCATAAGTCAATCATGTCTGAAAGTGACTGCAGTTCCTGCTAGGAGCAGGTGAAGAATTTTTTGTACATTCAAAATGGAGACTAAAGGTTGGATGTCTTCTTTGCAGATTGTAATTTATCCTTAGATATACACTGTCACCAGCATTAAAACACAAGAACCATCATAGTCTCTGAAGTATTTATCCCTTAAGTCACAGTGAAGTAAAGGTGTCTGGTGATATTTTTCTGAACTTAATACTCCAGACCCAACCAGTACAACTAACTGCACTAAAGTCCTCTTTTTTTTTCAAATTTTTATCCCTGAATCATTTTTGCATTTATGCTACTGCAAGTGCCAGACAGGTACTTATTTTTCACAACTACAATTAATTCAGTATGCAAAAAGTAACAAAACATTTCTTACATGAAAGCCACTAAATGACAATTGTAGAATATGCTGCTTCTGAGGTTACTTTTAAGGAAAACTTTTCTGTCTGTCTGTCTAGAGGGGTTGAAAATTACAAGAAAAAAATTTACACTTTGCAAATAGGGCTAAGATGTAAATTAACCCTGTCTTGGATAGCTCCTTCTGAACCACAGCTGAGCAACATCTAGAAAATGGACTGTTCAGACATACAGCAGCTGAGAGAGAATCCATGTTAGAATCATTATGATTCAGCACACATCTGAAGAGGCAGGAAAGATACTGTTATGATTTAGGTTCTGGACAAGATCTCACCATTAACATTCCTCAGTGTTCTAGTTCTCCATCTAAAAAAGGGATTAAAAAGTACTGTCAAAATATTTTTGCCAGGAATAATGAAATCTACATCCTCAAATGTGGATTTGGGAACATCAGTCCTCTGGAGTAGAAACACAGAACTGCTACTGGAGGTAGAAGCATTAGCTCTCTTTAATCATCAACTCAGTGCTTAAAGCACATCCTCAGGATATGGAAGACTCATTCTGACCTCTCTTCCTTTTCTTAAGGGATACCATTCTCCCTGTGACTAGAGCATCAGGTGCTATCATACTAAGCAATGGATCTTGTAGCCTCTCCCACTGGCCATGTTCTGCTGTTAATTAACTAACAACAATAATAAAACTAATAATAAAAGAAAAACAAAAAAGAAAATAAAAAAAATTCCTTGATCACCTTAACAATATACACGAGTACAAACCCTTAGCGATCAAACAAGAAATATTTTTGCTTGCTCTCTCTCCGTTTATTCAAAATGAAATAGTTCTACCTAGAAAGAATGAGGGCTTATCACCCTCAAACATACAACAACCCCACAGTTAGGATGCCCTCAGAGAACACAATCACTCAAATTCTCTGCCAGAGAAATTCAAGTCTGCCCCTTTTCCATTTGTCCCAAGCTCAGCTGCCAAATTAAGTGATTCATTAGTTTTGCTCCCCAAAATCAAAACAGTCCCCCTTTCCTATTTTGTGTGTACTACTTAGTATGATGTTATGTCAAGGATATCTTAATCTACCCACTAGATCAAGAACATCAAAAGCTTTGAGAGGCTACTTTGAACTATTGTAATAACACGCAATTGATTGCTCAAGCAGCAGGAAGAACACACCGTACATGCGGCTCATGCCTATTGCAGTAACATCAACAACAGCCAGAGGAATTCAAAAGAGACAGAACTACTTCTTTGGAAGACAAAGAAAAGAGCAAGTGACATTTTTAACAGCTGTGTTTCATGATTATAGACACACAATGTATCATCTCTTTATATCTATTCCAACTTTTTTCTAAAACTGCTGCAACACAACCTTTAAATATATTTGGCTAAGAAGATTTAGAAAACCATGGTAATATTATAAAGTAGGTGATAGCCATACTCCTTTTAGCCTCACTCTGGCTGAATTACCTTCCCCTTTACAAGCTGTATCTAGTAAGTTAATTAAGCGAACGGAGCTAGTTTCCAGGATCATTAATAGACTGTGTTAAAGTCACCAAAATGAAAATTCTCTAGAGTTGGGCAGATTTACGTTCAGAACTGAAAAATATTGTGCCATTTTGCTAAATTATTTCTATCATTCTTTCACAGGAATCTTGGATATTTTTGCTTTGTCAAAAAAGTATTTACATATTTATAATTAGATCCACACAAAATCCTTGCTTTAGGAACTCCCTATGACATGATTTATAACAAGCTAGCTGCTTATGCTACTTCTGTAGTTTCTATTATCTCAGCACCTAACCCTGCATACAGGGGAGTGCTCTTGTGCCCACCTTATGGCCAGGGGCTAAGACGCACAAAAAGTTCAAAGGAGCTTCCAGTAGTAAGATCAATGCCCTGAACCTGTGGTCTCTGTAAGGTGAAAAGAGAGACAATATTTCACAAAATATATTGGGAGAATATATGTTTATCAGAGAACTGCTAATTAAAAACAAAAACCTGTTGATAAAGGACATGACTTACTGTCTCCTCTTTCTTTCTGACCAACAGCCCAAGTTGGATCCTGTGATATAAACAAGAAAGCAAGTGCTGAGCCTTTAGATACTGCAAGAGAATGTCTGACGCTAGAATAAATTAGTTCTATGCTGTTAAGGTGAATGAACATGATGGTGATGGGCAAGGCATAACGAAAAAAAAGTCAAAACAGCAACAGAACCATCAAGTAGATAGATATGTGTTACCATGGCAACCAAACAGCACATGCTAGAAAGCATATATGCTAGAAAAAGCCTCTGAGAAATTACAAGGAGAAATGAGAGAAACTACAACCAAAACAGGGTTTTGGCTACGCTAGACTTGAAAAGCAGTCCTATTCCATATCTGGTAGTAAGACGATGACATGTAGACCATAGGACTCTGTATTACACGGCGGCTAGGTTCTTCAGGAGCATCCACAGTACAGGGAAGTCATAGAATCGTTTAGGTTGGAAAGGACCTTTAAGATCATTGAGTCCAACCATAAACCTAGCACGGCCAAGTCCACCACTAAACCATGTCCCTAAGCACCACATCTACACGTCTCTTAAATACCTCGAGGGACAGTGAATCAGTCACTTCCCTGGGCAGACTGTTCCAACACTTGATGACCTTTCCGGTGAAGAAATTCTTCCCAACATCTGATCTAAACCTCCCCAACACAACTTGAGGCCATTTCCTCTTGTCCTGTCACTCGCTACTTGGGAGAAGAGATCTATCCCCACCTCACTACAACCTCCTTTCAGGGAGTTGTAGAGGGCAATAAGGCCTCCCCTCAGCCTCCTTTTCTCCAGGCTAAACACCCCCAGTTCCCTCAGCCGCTCCCCATCAGACTTGTGCTCCAGACCCTTCACCACCTTCGTTGCCCTTCTCTGGACTCGCTGCAGCACCTCAAGGTCTGTCTTGTACTGAGGGGCCCAGAACTGGACACAGGATTCAAGGTGCTGCCTCACCAGTGCCGAGGACAAGGGAACAATCCCTTCCCTAGTCGTGCTGGCCACACTGTTTTGGATACAAGCCAGGAGCCTATTGGCTGTCTTGGCCACCTGGACACATGACTCTGTCATGTTCAAGTTTGGCAATAAAGGCATGGCATGAATGAAGATGGCAAAAGGAAGTTTGAACTAGCAATTAAAACAGATCATTCAAAAGTCACTGTTGTATTCCACTTAATAAAAATCTCTCCCTGCGTCTGTAATGGGTTTGTATATTAACAAAAACTACTCGTATCTATTGGTATCCTAGTGCCACACTAACTCCCAGTTGATAATACACATAAGTCTTGTAAAATCGGTATTTAGTGTCTAGTACATGTCACATGGAAGTTCAAGGTCTAATTACTAAATTTTTAGCCTCTCTGTAACAAGTTGGACAAGTTCTACAGACAGCATGCTGTCTGTATAGAAGCATACATGCTTCTATGAAGCGTCAGCAAGGAGCAAAGGCGCTGGTGATCTTACTAGGACATGGCAACCTACATCACCTCAAGTCACTTCCACAACCACCTCATTAGTCACTCCAGTTTTTGCACCTCAGATCACCCACATATTTTAGCTTTCTGCAGGTAGTCAAACAGGCAGAACATATATTACCTCTTCCTTGGGGGGTGGGGGG
>NW_009636567.1:0-10620 GCF_000690535.1 Cariama cristata | reverse complement strand
AGGAAGGAGCTACCCGGAGGAGACGAAAAAACGCAGCTCGGAGAAGGGGAGGCCCAGCTTGCCCCTTCTACAGTCCCCGCTCTGCTGTAGTGGCCATTCGTGTCTGCTTGCATCCCTTCCCTGTAATGCAGTTCCCCCCTTGCGTCCCTTTTCACCTGCCGCAGAGCAAACGCGTCTCTTCCCCCAGTTTCCACCCAGTGCCTCCGGTCGCTGTTGCAGACAGGCAGCTTTGCACCCCTGTCCCTGCTCTGTGGAAAATCCTTGTTCCCAAAAACGACACCATACTTGCCCCCTCCCGCACAGCCCCCGCCTTTGGGTGTTGCCCCGTTCCCCTCCGGTGTCCGTCTCCCAGCCCCCGGCATCCCGAGGTGGGCACAGAGCCGAGAGGGAAGGCTGTCACAGGCAAGCCCTGCAGTTTGTGAACAAATCTGAACGTACAGGGAAGGGAGCTCTCATCACAGCGAAGAAAAATGTATGCAGCCGCATAATTAGCTGGTTTCTGTGGTAAAAATGTCTTCGCCTTTTGATTTTACTGCAAGCAGTATCTAACCCAGATAATAGATGGGGAGAGGAAGATTTGAATGCCTCCTTCTGAATTGCAGGTCTGTGCTGTCCTGCCTGGCGCGAGCGTGCGGAGAGCACTTTGCCACTGACAGCACTTCAGGAGCACAAGAAGCTGAAAGTATGGAGCTCTGCACTAGGATGAGTCCCATAACCTCCACAGCTTGGTACAGCCATGGGAGGAATACAGAGCTGAGTGGTCAGAAGAGAAAATAAGTAGCCAAGGTAAAGAGCATAAATTGTAGGAGCCAGCTACAAAATCTATATATGCTATCACAATACTAAAGCCAAGGCCCCAGGAACAGTATGGTGTGTTTGCAAAGTCCCTGCTGGAGGTCCAAAGTAGATACCCTCCCTATCTTGTTTTAGTAAAGCTGTGGCTGTTGCCTACAGTAACCCCACGCATCTACATACACAGACGTTCTTCCCGTTTCGGTTTCTACATTCAAGCAATAAGCCAAGATGCCCAAGGATATGCTTCTGCTAGGAACAGATGAAATCCCTGAAGGAATGTCCCCTCTGTTGATGAGCTTTGTCCCCTCCATTCACAGAGACATGACTGTGATCATGGGAAAGGAATAAACTCACTCTTACTCCAGACTATCCTGTCAGTTGTATAAAGGTTGACTGCTTTCTGCTGAGCTGCCGTAGCAAATCTGAGCATAGCAGCAGTGTGTCAGTGGCAATTCGAACGAGGAAATTTTTGCAGGATCAGAAGGGAGCACTTCCTTCTCCCTTGTCTTCTTGCTTAGATGTTTCCCCAGGGGGTGCTGGTTGGACATTTGTGAGATGCTGGTACCACCTCCGAAATGCTGAGGGATTTGCTCCTCCAAAATTCCTGTTTCTTGGCAGCTTTTAGAGAGAAACCCTGCCATTGGTGGTTAGGTGCCTGGGGGAAAGGTCTATGTGCAGACAGGGGTTTGACTCCTCCTGCTCTAGAGTGGGGGTGGGCCAGCTGGTACATATCGCAGCGTGTAAATAGCTTGGTCAGCTTGTGCTTGCAGCAGAAATTTGCCGTGGTGGCAAAGCCCTGAGAGCTGTAGGGCTGCAGAAAGCAACCTCCCTTTGTATATCAGCTCAGAACTGCTGGAAATGATCCACCTGCTGGGGTGGTCCGCTTCAGCATTCAGCAAGTATTTAAAGCAGGGACTCAGATTATTAACTTCTAAGTTGTTTTTTTTTTTCGCTAAGGCTTCTTTTTTGCTGATCTGTTTATTTTTTTCTTCATGGTCCTGCAGTTCAAGATGGCAGTCTTTCTCTTTTGCTTGCTCCCCTTCTTTCTGTCCACCTTTGCCACATAGAATAAAAGACTTCAGGACTGGTGGTTTTGTAATCACTGGCATCCAAGGACCAAAACTGTTCCCTTCATCGGAGTTGTCTCCTTCATTCTGACACTATCTAATCCATTATTACCCATTACCTGTCGTTAAATAGCTGGTAGTGATGGATGAAGCGGTCCAGGACCAGGCACCCCTCAGTTTACAGTGTTTGTTTGCACCAGCGCCCATCTGTCCGGTTAGCCAGTTCCATCTGGAGCTTGAGTAGTTGTGCAGTGGTATTGGTTGTCCAGAGAGATTGCTAGCTTGAAGCAGAGTTCAGGGAGTGTATTTTTGAAATTATGCAAGCTAGTATTAAGTAACTATAAAGATTAAAAGGGGAAAAAAAAGTACTGTCTTAAATGCTTTAAAAATGTTCCCATAAGTGAGGTCAGCTTTAGCTGTGATGCACATCAGTCTCTGGTCCTAGATTCATCCACATGGTATCCTTTCTCTGCCATCTTTGATTCTTACTTTTTAAAATAAAGTGGGATTTTTCGTACCATTGTATTTTCTTTGTTCTTCTGCATTTTTTTCTGCAGCAACTGCTAACGCCTGCCCTCTTGATGCTCACTTGCTTACCATTTGGCTAGTTTTCGCTTTAAAATAGTAAATATTGAACAAAAAATTACTGTCTTTGGTGCTGATGGCATTTGTAAGAGCACCCTGCCCAACAGTTGCATTCATGGCGGTTGTTGGAGCTCAGTAGGGGTGCCAGGCTGGGAACTAACAGAATCCAGCTAGAGTAGACAAGACATCAAATTGTCTGTTTTGTTGGGTTTTGTTGCCTCAGCCTGAGAGTCTTGGAGGAGAAAGAAAATATGAGGTAGCAAGTAAGAAAATCAGGTTCTGGTGACTCGAGAGTCATTTTCCATTTAAAATAATCTCAGGAGAGTAATTAATCTTTTGGCTGTCGTTGTTAAAGAAATGTAAGTATGGCTGCGTTTTGCTCTTTGCTTACACCTGTATTTATGATTGCTGTCAACCAATTCTAAGTCCAGCACATCTGGCGTATGTCCTAACATATATCGCTTATCAGAAGAGAGGCAACCTTGAATCTCTTTTAAGGAAAGTACCTGACACGAGATACCTCAGTAGTGCACAGGACGTCCGTAAATGTTTGTTGGTCAGGTGACTCCATTCTTTTATGCAACCACTCTGCTTGTTCCCCATATTCAGCAGGGGTAGTAGATTTTAAGACATATGACAAGCTCTTGCTGAATATTCAACTAAGGTTACTTTTGTTTGCTTTTGTAAGAAGGATTCCTGATTGCTGACCCGGACATAACTGCCCAGATGGACCAAGAAGAAGAACAAGATCACGAGGCCTTGGAGGAGACACAGATAGGTGAGGAATAAGTTAGATAAGTTTATAAACACAAAGCAGGCAAAATGCTCTTGGAGCTGTCTTGGTGTTACTTAAGCCCCTTAATTCATGCAGCTGATATTGAGACTTGCTCTTTCCCCCTCAGGACAGGCAAACAGCCTGCCTTTGTCAGCCTGCTGTTAAGAGTATGTATAAGAAGACGGAATATTAAGAAGACAAAATGTAAAGATATCTTGGGGGCAAGGAGACACCTGTAGCGTTGCCCTTGGCTGTGCTGTTCATGGCACATCTGCTCTGGGTTGCATGACGAGGCCATACAGCCTCTCCTGCAGCTAGGTTTCTGTTTGCTCCCAGTCTTCCCATTACTGCTTCTCCTACACGGTGCAGACCAGGCTCCCTACGATCACAGCTTGTCCGTTCTCTGCTGTGCCACTTCCCATTGAGAATCTCAGTTAGAGTCATACTTTTTTTCCAGGTGGTGAGCTAGATCCCCTTCCAGATCACCTTGCAAGCGCAGATCTACTGGACGTGTTGGCAGTGAGGTCCAGAGGAGAAGAGGAAGAGCTAGGGGACAGCCATGGAAGTCAGCATGGTTCTTCAGAGGCTCAGCAAGGTGGCTGTGAGGAGGAAGAGGAGGCTAGGCTGCCTTGCTCTGATATCAGCCTGGTAAAAAGACAGGAGAGAGGGGCGGCAGGCGCCTCGGGAGCCCCTCGTGCAGAGCGGCCCACCATCTGCTCTGAGTGTGGCAAGGGCTTCAGTCGGAGCATCCACCTCATCCAGCACCAGCGAATGCACACTGGGGAGCGCCCCTTCCTGTGTGGGGAGTGTGGCAAGGGCTTCAGCCAGAGCTCCCATCTCATCCAGCACCGGCGGGTTCACACGGGCCAGAAACCCTACACTTGTGCCGAGTGTGGGAAGAGCTTCAGCCAGAGCTCCAACCTCCTCAAGCACCAGCGCATCCACACCGGGCTCAAACCCTACGTGTGCAGCGAGTGCGGGAAGATCTTCAGCGACAGCTCCACCTGCATCAAGCACCAGCATATGCATACAGGCGAGCGGCCCTACAAGTGCCCAGCCTGCGGAAAAAGCTTCAGCCAACACTCCCACCTCCTTCAGCACCAGCGAGCTCATGACGGCATCCGGCCTTATGCCTGCGGGCAGTGTGGCAAACGTTTTGGGCAGAGCTCTGACCTCATTAACCATGCTCGTACCCACACAGGCGAGAAGCCTTACAAATGCAGCCAGTGTGGCCGGGGCTTCAGTGGCAACTCCAACCTCATCAAGCATACCCGCATCCACACTGGGGAGCAGCCGTACCGCTGCACCCAGTGTGGGGAAAGCTTTCGGTTCCAGCCCCAGCTGGTGCGCCACCAGAAGCACCATACGGAGTAGCTGGTGGAGAGAAGGCCATGTGGACCATAGGCAGCTACCTGATGTTGGGTAGACACCCAGCTGCTCCCTGGACACCTCATATGGGGCATGAATTTTGGGGGAGGGAGCCCTCAGAGCCTATCCCTTTTTCTTCTGGGTAAATCTGTGAGTGCTGCCTGGACACTCGAGCAAAGAGAGAAGCTGCTGCTGAACAAACTAGTGCATGTGCCCTGCGGTGCGGTGGTTGTTCCGGGCCCCTCTTTTGGGGATGGGGAAAAGAAAGGTGCTTATACTGTATGGTATGTTCAAGGCCAGAGAGGAGAACATAGAGACCTTTCAAGGATCAGTGCCTTTTTCTGTTATTTCTAGTGGGGAGTGATTTTTATCCCAGTAAAAACCGGCTAAAATCTGTACCTGTTTTCTGTACAAGCTGCCTGAGTTTTCCCTCACGGTAAGGCCACAGCCTGGGATGATCTCTCCCCTTAGAATCCGCATCTCCCACTTGCAGGTAGTTTTGGTTTTAGGTGGTGTTAGCATCTATTTATTTTAAAATCCCACAACACTGTTGGGTGCCTCTGCATACATGTTGTGGGCTCAGCTGATGCTCTGTTGGGGCGGTGTCTATGGAACGGTGTTTTTTCTGGGTTGTATGGTTGTTAAATTGACAGTTCCACAAATTACGCTGCTGTCTGACAGCTTAGTCCTCAGCAGCGATTAAGTAAATTAACATCCTAATAGGTATTTCTCTCAGATTCTTGTTTAGGTGCTTTTGTGGGTGGCACTTTATGAATGTTTTTATAAGGCTTTTAAAAGTATTTAGGGTGACTTTTTAATTGTGATCTTCTATTTGTCAGTTGATGAACAGAAAAAGGATGACATTTGAAAATTAAGCTGTGTCAAACTTTGATTTTATATTAAATGTTAAACGTTTTTTCTTGCATAAAACTTTTTAACTCAAATGCTATTGCTTTGAGTTGTTAATGATTATGAAGAGGTAATTTGACGCTGATTTCTAGAATATATTTTTGTGAGTGGTTTTGACATCTTTAATAACAACTTTCTAAGGAATATGGGGGAGGCAGGATTCTGAGAAAGCAGAAGGAACTGACCTCTGAAGAGATCTTCCTCACTTTGAGGAGGAGAATACTACTGCTGGGAGTCTGTGCTTAAAAGGAATTCTAGCTCAGGCGACCACTTGGTACGGAGGAGGAGAGAACTGGCAGTAATAACAAAGATTTTAATATCTCTAGCACGGAAGAACTCCCTGTAATGAATGTGGCAGCGTATACTGAAATGCCTGTTCCACCCACGGAGCCAAAAAGGGGAAGAAAGCACAGTGTGCTTTAGGCAAGAAAACGAAGTGATCACATCTGTTGTGCTCTAGAATTTTTATTTTCAGCACAGTATATAGGCCTAATGCTAACAGCTTTGACATGGAGGTGAGCTCCCAAATGGGGGAATATCAGTAAGGGCAAAGAGAATGCCCAGCTTGAAGAGCACAGGATCCCGAGGAAACAAGCAAGCTGTGAACAGAAGGAATGTGACTGGAATTAATGGCTGAGTAATGCGGATACATCCATACCTCCCTTAGCCACCAGCTGCAATCAGAGGGCACAGCTTCATGCTCCATTAGCAGTAGATCTGGTTGAAGTCATTTGGTCTCACTTTGCTTCCACCTTCTCCTCTAGAGCCTGAATTAATACAACTGTGCTGGGTAACTGTTCACATGGCTGTGCCCTAAGTCAGATCCATAAGATGATCCGTGTTTTTTAAATTACAGACCTTGGAGAGTTCATTTTAAACTGCATTAGTCCAATCTAGACTAGAGCCTCACAAGCAGCAGGGTACATACCACTGAGAAACTTAATGTCAGAGGAGGACAGACAGGCCAAAAAGGATATAAATAATGTGGCCAATATTGCTGTTAGTTCCCAAGAAACACGTCATTTAAGATATTTGTTACTTTTCTTCCTTTTTCTTTTTTTTTAATGTTTCTAGGGAGGAGTAGACCTGGAAAAGCCTGACACATTGCCTTTATTGTTTCTTCATTCCCCCAGCCCCATTAGGAAGACCCCCATTGCCACAATATGATGGAAACTACAATTCATTTCTGCGGTACTCTTGCTGCACATACTGTTACCAAAAATATGTGTTTATTCTGAACGGTAGTTCTCCCCCATAAACTGGCTGAAAACATGTCTCACGTCGGAGTTGGAATATCAGCCTATCGCGTACGTTTGTGGAAGGAGCAAAGCAAGGCAATGAACAGGACGGTCACATCTACACAGTAGAAGGTGCCAGGGGCACAGAAGCCAAGTAGTATTAGCCTAGGTGAGCTCCTTTGCGCTTTCTTGCTCTAATGCTGCTTTTTATTTTTCAAAGTAGGCACATGGAGAACCTGCTGATGGGCATTATCTGCACCCAGTGAGTCTTCATACAGACACTGCTTCTAGGCTGCACACGCTCCTGTGCCTTCACTTTGTTCATTCTTGCCATGACAAGCCAGGGCACTTCATGCTCTCTCTGTTGCATTGTTACAAACTCCCTAGTTCGAAGCCCACAGCATACAATTCAGCTTAACATATGGTTCCCTTACCTGGGGGCGAGGGGGAGAGCTAAGAAACAACATCTAAGGACGTTTTCTGTCCTACACCTTTCATATTCTCTCTTAGCTATGCATAGATGTACAGGAATAACGGGCAGTCAGCCATTTTGGGACCAGCCTCTTTCCAGGAAAGGCAACCAAAAATGCTCTGAGGACTTGCCTGTAATTCTGCTGCATGATTTCTCGGAGATCTGGCTTTCGTGTTCCAAAAATGCCAGGTTGCCATCTAACTAGACATGGCCCAGACCACATGTTGGTTTTGATGTGCCTGTGCCCTCGTCTAGTAGACTTGTAGCTCTTGTAGGGTACCCTCTTGGACAGCCTCGTTCAACTGCCAATCCTTCAGGAGCAATTAGAGCTCCTGATTACTGCATATGGACAAACAATTTGAATCCAGAATATAGTGTAGAATATGGTACATTAATACCTTATGCAGAGCAGATGATCAGGGACTGAGCAGCCAGGTTCACTCCCTGGGGCTATATTACATACTGGTGTAGACGTAATGTTAGGGTACTAATCAGCTGAGTAAGATGATGGATATTCATGCAGTGTTTCTGTGTTGCCTCTTGATGTATTGAAGCACACCAGCATGTTCCCCTTCACTTTGCTCCTGTGCTTGAATTTAGTGTTTATCTGCAGGCAGCTGTTTTCCTTTTCTCCTCCAAGCTATCACTACCAGCTGCTTCACAAACACCAGTATCCTCCCTCATTAGCTTGAACAGTTTGTTCAATATTTTGACCACAGATTCTTTCTGGTTTTCCTATTAATCAGAAAAAGTTTAATCATGAAATCAGTGTAATTGAGGTGCTCAAACAGGAAATCAGTTAAGCTTAGCTGCGAAGACTGCTGCTTAATGGATTTGCCTTCAAGTAAAGTTGAGCTTTTCACAGAAGTGCGTGGATCCCAAGTCTCCCCCGCAATACTTGGGGTGCTACCTGCACTCTTCCTTTCAAAGATCTTTGCAGCAGTACAAAACCGAGCTGCTGCTCTTCAAACACATTTTGAAGTATGTTCTCTGCATGCTGCACATGCTCAAGTGTTGAACTTTTAGACTTACAATGCATTTGAAATCCTCTAAAACCCCTTGCTGTTGGGAGCTCTGTAACTCCAGACTCATTGATATGATGAGGGAAGTTGGGACACTTAGGAATTGTTTCAGCTACAATGTGGCATCTTTGCTTAATTAAGAAGTGTCTCTCATCAGGATGATAGGCTGTCTGTGGAGACCTCTTGATTACAGAGCTCTGCTGCAGTAACTTTCCTTTTACAACTATAACAGAAGTGGTGGAGTCACCATCCCTGGAGGTATTTAAAAGACGCGTAGATATGGTGCTTAGGGACATGGTTTAGCGGTGGACTTGGCAGTGCTAGGTTAACTGTTGGACTTTATGATCTTAAGGGTCTTTTCCAACCTAAATGCTTCTATGATTCTATTCACAAGAACCAGCCTAAGTTGCATCTTAACTGAAACTGGGGAGTGAAATTTCCCACTCAGGCACCATACTGGCCTGAACAGAAGGCAGCCTCAGATCTCTTTTCTCAGAAGTGAAGATGAAAATTACTATATATAAATATATATTTCTATTTTTTTTAAAAAAAAAAAAACAATAAACAAACCATATTTCACTCCCCCAGTACTACTTAAAACATACCTTAGGCTCTGAGTCTGCTACCCACACAAGTTCTGTCACTCTGGTCGTGAGGTGAAGGGTTTTTTGTGCACAGGACCAAATGCTCTCCTCTTGGTCTTGGCAGCTCACTTCAGCAAAAATGCAGGTTCCAGGTTGCATCAGTTGGTTCTGGCTGCCAGCGGTGCACAGTCCAGCCTCTGTAAATCGGCTGCACTGGAATGAGTGAAGATGGTGTTTTTGCTAACTTGAGTAGTTTTACTTTCTCAGAAATCCTGAGCACTTGACTGTGCTGATAGTTTCAGCTCAAGGTGCTGGGGCTCTGAGTTCTAAAGAAAAACGTTCCAGGTACCAGGCCCACACATCCTTTCTGCACACACTTACTAATAGTAGTCAAGTCCATGCATAAAGATTTGTAGGACCTGCATTTTAGGCAGGTATTCCTCAAACTTTAGCTCTGCAGGCCCAGCCTTCAAAGTCTAAGATTGCCAAAAACTTGAAAGAGAAATCCAGGAAGAGCTTATATAGCTAAGGTAGTCTTCATCTTAGTAACCTCACCCTTCTTGCAGAATCTTACTGATCTGATGATGAGAGAGGGGTTCCAGTTCCCCTTGTTGGGGGTGCTGACGGGGGGCTGCTGTCAGCAGCAGGGCTGCTCCCGAAGAGCCTACAGCCAGCAGCAGCAAGATGTGCTGGGCTACGCCGTCCCCAACAGGGCATAATCCCGCAGTGCCAGTGGCCTCTGGGCAGTTCTCCTCTGGCTGACTTGCTTTAACCCATGCTTCAGTTAAAGGTCCCTTTGCATGGACCACAAGTGTCTTTTCTGTGATTGTACATAAATTTAGTGATGACAAATAGATGCCATGGTCCTTAGGCAGGGCATAGCAGAGGTAAAGCTTTTAGCTTTTTATGTTACAGTTTTACCTGATCTCCACCTTACTGGATGTTAAAGTCCTTGCCAAAATTTGCAAATCTAAAGTGAGCAGGACTGAAGCCTGTAGAAACACACATTCTGGCTTTGCCAGGAAGCAGGGAACTTTAAGAGACTAAATTAATAATTTAGCAGGCTCTTGAGTTTAAAATGCATCCAGTTGGAGCTCAAACTCTCACTACCCTGGAGTACCTATTCAGAGACAAGTGTGCCGACTAATCTGTGGCTCAGTGAGATGTGATAAATGGGGCATGAAAAATCACCAACACCTGCTCTAGAGGGGCTGATGGAAACAAACTTGAGACGTAACCAGAAGCGATTTCTGTCGCACAGTGAGGGCTAACTGGAAGCACTACACCTCCTGTAAGAAGTGGTCCAGTGCAACTGTAGGCAATTTTTTTTTTCAGACGATGTCTTTAATTCAGAAATGGCCCTGAATCACAAACCTGTATGTACAGCCAAGAGCTCTGGACACAGAAGAGCCTTACCTGTATGAGGGGTAACCAGAAGTTACTGCGGGAGCTGTGGGGACACCTCCGGCTTCTACCTCGCGAGCATAAAACTTCCCCAGCCAGAAGTGACTGCCCGCGGAGCTGGATGTCCTCTCAGTATTTCTGTTGTCATATCTTCCTCATCCCCATTTGTCTTCAAGGTACAGGCACCTTTCCTTCTTGTAGGTTTGGAGATTTCCCCATCGGGGGGGGCGTTGAGGGAAGGAGGAGGGGTAAAGAAGCCCAACGAAACACTGAGCACCTTCACACATGGGAGGAAAAAAAAAAGCATTAATGACGATTTTCAGAGGCAAGCGTTAAGCTTAGAGATCTTTAACGCTACGTACTCCATTCGATCAGCCTTTCACCAAACCTCCCACTCCTGC
>NW_009636566.1:1210-4525 GCF_000690535.1 Cariama cristata | reverse complement strand
AGGGTGGATCAGGCCGGGGGCCTTTGGCCACTCTCGGAAGCCCCTGAGGTTTGTCCAGATGGAGGGAGAACAGGGCTGGGGAATCCCCTGGGAGGCGTGAACAGCCTGTGGGATGAGGAGCAGGTCTTGCTCCCATGCTGAGGGCACAGCCGATGGCCAGCGCTGGGGTCAGGCAGGAATTTTCCCCCGGATGGCCAGCGCTGGGGTCAGGAAGGAATTTTCCCCCGGGGCAGACTGGCCCTGGTCCCCGGGGTTTTTCTGCCTTCTTCTCAGCATGGAGCAGCAGCACTTGTCAGGGCTCCTCTGGTCTGTTCAGGCTGGGTTACTGCCTGCTGCTCCTGCCCCATGAAGTGGCCTCTCGTGTCCTGTAGCCAGGAGGAGGAATGGTTTTTTCCCCACAGTGGGCCAACACTGGTCCATGGGGATTTTTTGCCTTCCTCTACTACATTGAGCACAACCCCTTGCCAGGGCTCCACTGATCCATTTTGGTTAGGTTTTTGCTGCTCATGCTTCATGAAGGTGGCCCTCATGCCCCACATGCAGGGGATGAAATATTCTTTGGCCCCTAAGTGGGCTGGCAAGAGTCCCCTGCGGATTTCTTCCTGTCCCCTGTAGCACTGAGCACAGCCCCTGGTCAGGGCTCCGTGGGGCCCTTTCGGCTCGGTTCTTGCACCCTCAAGGTCCCACTCATGCCCTGACTCGCTCGGGCTGTCTTGCCCCCTGCAAGGTTGGAGCGGGAGCGAGCTCTGCTCTTCCCCTGGCTCCATTTCCCCGGGGGTTCTGCCCTCTGCAAAACAGCCGGTGCTTGGAAGGGCTCCAGGCTCTGCCCCGTCCGGAGCTGCCGCTTCCCAGCTCTCCCTGCCGCCAACACAAGCGCTGGGCAGGCACGGGAGCACTTTGCAGGCATCGTTGGCCAAGAAGCACAGTGGGCAAAAAGTGTGCATCGTTGATATGTGTCATACTTTTGAAAATACCACATGGTACCACACAGCTCCTCCTCCTCCTCCTCCTCTTCTTCTTCTTCTTCTTCTTCTTCTTCTTCTTCTTCTTCTTCCTCTTCTCCTTCTTCTTCTTCTTCTTCCTCTTCTCCCTCTTCTTCTTCTTCTTCTTCATGTTTTGTGTGTGATCAGTACCTATCCTCATTCTTCCAATTCTCACTCTTCAGGAAACAGGGACTGTTGTTTTTTCAAGCTAAACTGAAGGATGCATCAGCCTGCTCCTGGCTACACATACACATTGTGTTAATGCTTGTGAGCATCAGCTCTGAAATAGATTCAGAAAAATAAAAACCTGTTACCACTTGTAACCTTTCTGATTTGTGTCCTTGAAGTGTTTTTGGAGCTGAAAAGCCTCTGGCATTTCAGGCAAATAATGGTCTCATTTGACTGATCATGAGTGCAGGGAATAGAATAGCACAGCATAGCATAGCATAGCATAGCATAGCATAGCATAGAATAGAACAGAATAGAATAGAATAGAATAGAATAGAATAGTTGAATTGTAAGGGATCTACAATGATCACCTAGTTCAGCTGCCTGGGAACTTCAGGACTGACCAAAACTTAAAGCATGTTCTTAAGGGCATTTTCCATACGCCTTGTAAACACTGACAGGCATGGGGCATCAACCACTTCTCCAGAAAGCTTCTTCCAGTATTCATTGTATTTATAGTATGATCTACTATCTTTCCTGAATGGAATTTGGAAATTCACATTGGTGCACAAAATGTGAACATGCAGTATATTTAATCTACATTCTTTAGTATATGAAACATCCCTTACCATATATGCGTACGTTCATAACAGCTTTTTTTATTGATACAGATGTTACTTGTCTCTTGCTAACATTGCCAAGCAGTGGAACATTCCATTTTATTCTGCCTTATAAATAAAATAAACAAAGTAAAACATTGCCGTCTTACTCCTCCTCCCAGATTTTTTATCATTTTCATATTTGATTAAGAAAAATCTCTGCAATAATCACATATAGAGCTTTGTGGTAATAGTTGTTGGAAGAATCTCTGGACACTTCTATTAAGTAGAAGGCAAATATATCTGACAGTAAATAAATATTAAGTAACAATGGATCACATTTTACTGCACTACATCCAGATGTGATTTTTGGATGAGACTTTGGATAGCTCACAGATATTTTATTGAAACTGAGTTAAAACCTTGTTAGATTTCAGTGAAAGGTAACTGTAGATTGTTCTTAAAAACTCCACATTGCCTGAGATGGGATGGGCCTGGGTTCCAGTCCCTGTTGCTTTGTATATTGCAACTTTTTATGCTAATAAAGAACTGGATAAGACTGAAATGCAAGTCTTTCCCATATAAACGTGTGCAATAATGAGCAGACTGTTCCAAGAAGCAGTTAGTAGTGCTCTTTGGAAGTTGAAAAGGCTTCCTGAAGATGGACTGAGTAGTTGGAGCCTGCTTGCAGACACATGATGCAAAATCACCTTCCCTCCAACAGCATCAAGCAAGAAATAGATGGTAAAAGCATCTAACCCTAGAAGGAGGTACGCTGAAGACTAATTCAAACAGATACATCTCCTTGAAGCTAATTCTAATGCATGTTTACCAGGAAGGAGGACAATTTATGCCATACTCCTTTATTCAGCATTTTATTTTGGTTGAGCGTGACAGTTTCTTGTACAGTAGCATCTTAAATGTGTTTCCCATTCTCAGGTTCACTCATCTTCATGTATTACACAGGAGGTCTTTTTGTATTCCCACTCAGCAAAACTTCAATTACTTGATGTTACTGCAAAGAAGGCAGGTATCTTGTACTGGGATCAGTACATCTGCTCAGTGTTATTGTGTGGTCAGTCTGAGCTTTGGAACAAAATGAGAACCTTAATTAAAATGGTATAAAATACATACCATGAATTAGGATGGGATACACAAATTCAGGTTTGTTCCCAGTCATCACAAACAAAACTTGTTACATGTCACTTGCTAATATTTACAGCCAGCAGCAGCTTTGTAAAAGCAGAGAAGAGGTCTAGTGTGAAATGATGCTGATACATCATTTGAATCTCCTTTGAGGTCACTGCTAATGCACTTACCTCTGTTTCCACAAGGCAAAACAAAAGAGAGCATTAAAATAGACCTTTTTTTAATACCTAAGTGGGAAGGGAAGCAGTTGCATATGTGGAGGAGAGAAAAATAACCAAGAGCAACACTTTGCCTGCTAGAAATTGCCATTTCCTGCTGGTTCAGGGAATGCTACCTTGGGAGGAGCAGGTAGTTATGGAGCTTGCTCCCTTCTTGGTGATGCTCAGACATCCTGAGAGATGTCCCCATGGAAGTCT
>NW_009636566.1:0-1179 GCF_000690535.1 Cariama cristata | reverse complement strand
GCAGGAAAGGCAGCTGGGGAAAGAGATAGCTGTGGGAGGTGAACCTCTTGATTAAGAAGAGGTCAAAGGATATTGACAGGCTTAATTAATTTGCAGCCAGGTGTGGAATCACAAGACAGACTACAAGCTGGAACCGAAACATGAAAAGTAGAAAGGAGATGGTTTGGTGAGTCTTCAAAAGCACAGAGGTATTTTTTACCTCATTTTTCTGTGCAAGTTTGAGTGCCCAGTAACCCCTTACAGTTGAGACAGGTTCAGAATCAAATATTTACACTCCAAAATGAAGATGTGTTGAAGTAAATGGTTTCTGTTCAGCCTCATACATTCAAAGGGAACACAGCCAAAACTGGCAGTCAGATTTTGAACACCCAGAATATATTGAATTTCAAGTACCTCTAATATGTATGGATTCCTATTTTCTAAATTTGTCTTCAAAGTGCAACTAAGCCTTTAATTTTACATAATCATTTTATTTTAATTGTTATTAAATTGCTTATGTATTATATAATTAGTTATTTTATTTTGCATATTTTTTGCATTAGATATGTAACACATATCTTTTCACAAACTATTTGGCATGAATAGTCTTTCAGGCAATTGCTTGCTTATTTTGTGTGAAGTAGGGACACAGAAAAGTTCTGCATTTGTAAGAACTTGTGCTGCTCCCTGTGGCAAAACCCCCCCTCTTTACGTCTAGAGAATAGACCAAGATTCTTGCTGCGGACTCTCAACAATGTCCTAGAAATTTTCTACCTTTCCAAACTTACCTATTTCCACATTTTTTTTTCGCACTGAAATTCAGGCTGTTTCAGCTATCTACATTCGTCAGCATAGAGATGCTGTATTGTTCCTGTGACTGTCAGTTCAATTTCATAGAATCATAGAATCATTTAAGTTGGAAAAGACCCTTAAGATCATTGAGTCCAACCATTAACCTACAGCCGATCCCACCACTAAACTGAGGCAAAAGCCCAGGGAGAGAGAGAGGGTGCCCCAGCCCACCCCCCGAGCGGGAGGCGTCGAGCCCGTGACGAGCGGCAGCTCTGACTCAGCGTGGGCAGGGACAAGAGTGACGGCGGCCACACCCTCACATGTACATAACAGCCCTTAGGGACCGTGAGCAACCAGGAGCACGGTGGGGCAGTTTCCACGGGCAGGGCGTGTTGGCCGGGCACTGAA
>NW_009636565.1:39619-86414 GCF_000690535.1 Cariama cristata | reverse complement strand
CCTGGAAACCCCGTGCTTGCTCCAGTCATCTCTCCCAGCATCCAGTGAAAGCATTGCTGTGCTGGATGCCACCCCAGCCGACGTGCGGAGCTCTCTGGTAGGGCCACCCGCCATGGGGTGTCTGCAACAGGAGATCCACGCGGCAGGAAGGGAGACATCCATCTGCAAGAGTTTGGGCGGATTGCCAAGAAAACGAGCGATAGAAGCAGACACCTTTGCAACTGCACGGTGTGAGGCGTTGCGGGGACGTAAGAGATTATCTCAGCCTTGAAGACGGTGTGCCACAACCTTCCTAACGTTAATCTTCAGGCCTGTAACGATACCAACGCAAAGAAAGTAATTGCGCTTGACATTAATGGCAGAGGGCAGCATTAAACTTCATGTGTACACAGAAAGTCATTTGGTCATCCCTGCCCAACAGTTTTCATTAAAAACAAAATATAAGTATAAATGAAAGCAATGGTCAGATGAAGCACTGTGAAGGGAACATGGAAGGAAAACACACCTGAAGGACAAGTTGTTTACAGAAATCCTGTACAGGAATGACTGAAAGTTTCATAAAGGAGATGTAAAGTGTTCCGAGGACACTTAGGCTTTCTCTCCAAAATTTGTACATAAAGTAAACTGAAAGTAGTAGACCTTGAGAAAATGATTGGAACTATGTTTGAGACATTTTTTTGAGTGAGTTACTGTCCCAGGTTATGTGGCCAAAGATAAAATGCAAGACAATACAATTTTAAGTGCTCCTTTGCTGGCAGAATTTTTATTTATATCTTCCAAGTTGTCTCTTCTCCTGGGTGTCTTCAAATTATAAATGTCTATCCATTTTCTGTAATAATTCAGAACAGGACATATTTGTTATTTACCTGTTCTTAATCAAGTTACACAGTACATACAACCAAGGTCAATCATCTATACAGACACTAAAATTGATATTTCAGGTAAATATTGACACCATCACATAAATACAAATGTTTGATAATTTTCTGGGTAAATAATAAGCTGTGAATAATGGGAAAACTGGGCACACCTTAAAAGGAAAGAGGAGAGAAAGGGAGCTATAATTTGTTTTGTGCTAAGGGTATACTGGAAAAACTGAGTTTATCAGGGTCAGGTGGGCAGAAACGGAAAGTAAAAACCTTAGGAAGGAACACAACAGGCTTCATCTGGGGCCTTGTTGCCTAACGGTCACACAGATTTTCGTGAGGCTTATTGGTTATTACAGTTGTTGATGAGAGTAAAATTAATTTCTTCTAGATAAAAAAAAAATCCTCATATAAATAAATCAAAAGCCTTATTATCATCTCAGCAGTTTTCCTAGCAGCTGTGCGTCTTCGAGGAATTGATAAATACTGCAAAGTGAAGGTGTGAATGATTTTGTATTAACATTTTTGTGATACAGTCTTTAATGCAGGGAATAGATTACGCAGAGAGATGGCAGAGGAAGCAGTGTGGAACAGCCACGCTGGCTGGGGTGATTTTGCCCATCACCCCTGCAAAATGAAATGCGTGCTGAACCAGTTACTTGCAGCTAGCCAGATGCTGGTTGAGCCTTCTGGCAAGTGCTGAAATATTGTTAGATACTGCAGCTACTAATTGAGTTTTAACCTTATTATGAACAGACAGAAGCCATCTTTAGAGCAATCACGTTATGCTGACTGAACATAAATTCAATTAAAAATTATAGTGAGGACAAGCAGACCTCCCCTCTACTTCAGAGGGAAACCCACATGTCAAATCTGACTTTGAATACCATTGCAGTGAATAGGGTCAATATGCTTGGATAGACACTAAGATTCTACAGGATGTTTTAAGTGCTTATGTTATTCCCTGAAGCCTTTGCCCAATTTCACAGCATTTATGTTCTTTTTGTTTTCTTTTTTTTTTTTAATTATTCACACAATGGGAATTTGTTTACTTGAAACAGCAAAATTCTGGTTTATTGTGCTTCGGAGCAACTCCTAAATTCTCCAGTATTTATTGTAACTGGATTTCCCTCCCAACTCTCCCACTCAGCTTTCGGTGCCTGCCCCGCCAGCTGTCGCTGTAGTACGGCATTGCTTTACTGCTGCTGGCTTCCTTCATGTGGCGTCACTTTGCCACCGTTCTGTGCTTCCTGAGCCATACCTTCTTACCACTCATCTGTTTCCTCTCCAGTGAGCCCCTGTGATGGACAATCAGCTATTTTTTCATGGTTCTACTTTTAATTCTTAAAATTTCCAATTACAGCTGAAGTTTACCTGCCCATTTATGTGTCCACTCGTATACTTACGTCTCCCTCCCACCACTCAGAGGGAGATACATACACTGGCTTTTCTTCCTGTTAAACTGTCACGCTTTGGAAATGGCTGGAATGAAAGTCCATCAGCGGAATGAAAACTTAGAAAAATTGCAATTCATAGCAGACACAGAGCCAAGTTTGCCAGCTTGCTTTGCGTCAGTCTTACGACAGCTCCGCACTGAAAAAGTGTTGTGCGTTGGAGAGGCTTTGCACTGGATAAAATGTATAACACAGGATAGTCACGACAGTACCCTTGAAATGTAAGTCAGATGTGAAATTGTCTATTGTGTTGAAAGACACACTGCCTCACTATGATTTATTTTTATATTTTTCCTTATTTTCTGTAGCTTGTCAGTGTTAATCTGACATGCTTTCTTACTTATTTTTGCCTCTTTTATGTCTTAACTCGGGCATGAGTTAGCAAAACTAGAACCAACCTATCTGAACAAACCAAAGCATGTCTTAACAAAACTAGAACCAAGCTGGTTTTGGAAACACACCGTGTTGCCCACTGGGGACATGACGTGACCCATCATTTGTTCCATGGTATGGTATTGCACGACTCTCTAGTGCCTTGCCTCTGTCTTCACTTGTTTTTGGTACGTCCGTTTTCCTTGCCAGATCAGCAGCTACTTGCAATCAGCATTGCGTTTCCTGTGGTTAATTGCTTCACACAACTCTCTCTCAATCACAGCATGACTTCTCAGTAGGCTTGTTTCTTCAAAGGGTAATCTCATAGGAGGTGGTCTGGGTACAGGATTAGTCATAGAAGGACAATCTCATTAATAGCTTCCCCTCCTGAGACAGAGATATTCATGTATTTTTGGCAACTCTTCATTGTTATTGGTAATGTAATTCCACTAGAAACAATGTTTACCAGAAGTTCTCTTAAGCCAAGCACAGAAACTCCATTTTACTTTATTTCCCAATGTGTTCATTACACACAAAAACTACAGCGTTTGCTGCTTATCCTAGGTAGACATTTCAAATAAGTGCTAAAAAAACTTTTAAAATCCCTGTGAACAGTAGCAGAGCAACAGCACTCACTCTTCCAGTTGGAATTTGCACCAATCCCTTGCACAATATTTCTCCTCCTTTTCCCCAGCCCTCTCAGTTGGAATATCCTGAAATTATTTGGCAGGCACCTCCTCTGCTGCACACAGGAGCCTTTCCTGGGCAGGGTACATCACTTGGGGTGGTCGCAGCTGCTTTGACCTTTCTCCCCAGAAGTGTTCTACATCTCGAGCAGCTCACGCAGGAGGGTAACCACAAATTCTTGCTTCAAGCCACATGCAGCGTAATAAAGACCTTTCCCCTTCCAGCCCTGGGCCAACACTCTCTGCTGTCTTCGCATGCCACAGTCTCCCCGTGCAGCACCCAGCATCCTGCCTGCTGTTAAGCACTCTGCACTGTCAGTGCTCCATTTATGTCCATTAGTGTGAAAAGATATTAATTGTAAACATACTTTTCAGCCTGGAGTTCATACCATGTTTTCAGGAGAAACCAAAGTGCTTTTAGCAGGAACTGGCAACTGCCGAGTGCTGCCAGGCAGTTCCTCTGGCAGGTTTCTAATTCCAACTTCCCTAGGTTTGCTGCATGGCTTTTGTTTTTATTCTAGCAGACATATCTGCATTGACTGGGAAAATGTTTTTTGGTAGCACTAGTACAGATCTCCCTTGAGCTGCTGTGTAGCTGAGGTAACAGTACTACATTTCATAGTGAACTTATTACACTCCTAAAATGGCACATGCTTAGGCATCAGCAGAAGGCTTGTTAGAAATAGCAGAGCGCAGCGCTTGATGCCAGTGTTCTCAACGGTTGGCTCAAGTAGGTTCCAGCGTCTGGAAATACCTTTCCCAGGCACTGTAGTAGCTACACAGCCATGTTCAGCAGATTTTAATACTACAAAGTCAACAGGTGAAACCATGACACTAATGAATCAGCAGCAAATTTCCATTTACTTCAGTGCTTTCACCCAGTCTCATCTCTCCCTTTTTTTGTCAACTGGTATCGTTTGTCAGAATTTTCTCCTTCCCAGTCCTATGTGGGAGAAACGCATTATTTATCTCTAGCACCTCCTGCAGTGAAGTTTATGTGGGAAATTTCACATGGGTTATTTCCATTCCCTTTGCTTGCAGAAACCTTGGCTTTGTGTGCCACAAACTTCAGGAATATCCCTGACTTCCCAGAATAAACTTCCCATGGTAAAAGAGACATTGGCTTGCTGGATGTCTGAGGGACAGAAAAAAAAGTCGTTCCCAGTTTCGCAGTGGTTCTTGGGTAGGTTAAACGTGAGGCAGCGAGGAAAGCCAACAGCATGCGAGGCCGTGCCAACAGAAGCACAGCCAGTAGCTGGAGGGGAGCAATTACTGCCCTGTCCTCAGCCGTGGGGATAACCTGGGGGGTCAGCGGGAAGGCAGAGCCAGGCTCTTCACAATGCTGCAGAGCAGGAGGATGAGAGACGGTAAAACGGGGGTGGTTCAATCTGGATACAAAGGAAAACATTTTTCACTTAGAGGATAAAAAACAACAGGGACCCAGAAACATAGTCGATCCTCTGTCCTTGGAGATTTCAAGACGCAACTGGACAAAGCCCTGAACAGCCTGGTCTGCCTCCAGTGTTGATTCTGCTTTAGGCAGGAGTTGCCCTGGATGACTTCTGAGGTTCCCTCAAACTTGACTGAAGCGTCTATGATTTGTACCAATTTTACAACAGAAGTCATGTTGGATCTAAGGTTAAGCATGCAATTGTTATTTGGTCAACAAACTCATACCAATAGTTTTATATAGATAGCATCTGTCTTGGTTTTAATTATTCTCTATTCTAAACTTTCAGGCTGTATTGCTCTGGAGAAAACAGTAGCTTAAAATACGGAGTGTTTTATTGGAAGGCCAAAATCAGGGAAGACTGCTCCTCAACTGATTCTGGCCAACAGGTTATTTTCAAGTGACTTTATTCTCCAAATATATTCCTGGGTAGAATCAATGCAGGACCCCATTTGTCTGGACACAGATCCATTAGAGAGAGACAATAGAGCCAAATGAAAATCAGTAAAACATAACTTCCACCTGGCTATTTCACAAGACCATGCTAATAAATGAGCCTACTACAACTATAAGAAAAAAAGCAACTTGCTGTAATTATTTCTCTGCTAGCTCGTTGCATTAGCGTTAAAATCTCAGAGTAAACAAAGAACTACAGCATATACAAAGCAGCAAGTGAGTCAATGAGATGGTTAGGGGTTAGGTTAGGGAGGAACAGTGGCATGCAACATTTATTTTAGCTGCTAAATAGTGAATTTGTGTTGAAATTAGCAAAAAGCACTAAACTTAATTTGTCCTAGTATTTTAATGGGAAGTTAGTACTTTGGCAGGAGAAACAGCAAGAATGCTCCCCGCTAACTGTGGGAGTAGATCACCACTGGCACTGCAAAAAAGCCTGCCAGCATTTGGCGTGCTGACAATGAACGAAGCACAGCCAACTGCCTTTGCCTTAACCAAGAAAGAATTAGAAATACTATTTTTTCTATTTTACCAGTGGATTAGGAGAAAACTGATATAAAATTGTTTTCAATATTTGCAGGTGTTTCATAAGGGAATCCTAACAAAAATAGAAACAATCTTTACTTTTGATAGCTTTCTTTTAGCTACATCTAAAACACACTGTGTTTTTTTAGATTGTCACTTCAGGTGAAAATACAACATCAATGTATGCTGACTTCATCATACTCAACTGGAAAATTATTCTCATCTCTTATTCTATACCACTGGCTGTGTTTTCTTCAGGAGGATCTATTTTGATTTTTAATGCTATTTATCCTGATGAGGGAATATGTAATTATCTTCCCACTTCTTTCATTTGGAAGAAAATAAATAAGGCAAGACAGTTCTTCATCAGTTAAAACTTCTGGGGTATCTGAGATTTGTAGCTCTCACTAGGAGTAGGGTTTGCTAATGAAGCTTTTGAAGCCACAGTGGTGGTGTCTGATTGTAATTGCTGAAAGGTGACTCTTGAAGAGGTTTATTTGCACTAATCAACACCATGTTGTGCCTCAAAGCTAGAGTTCCCTTAGGTGCACTGTCCCTACCGAGTTATTCTGCAATAACTAAACAGGGTTTTCTGTTTACTTCTGTTCTGGCACCATATCTGGTTTTTAATGGGATCCTTTGAAGCTGCTTTCCAAACCTGTTGTACAGTTAAAACTTCATAATTTCTAACACTTTCCTCTTGCAGCCCCCAACCCCTTCTCCTCTGCTGCCTGAGCCAAGGGAACCTTCAGCAAAAGTGTTAATGTAAAACACCCCAGGGCTCAGGGGTGGGCTGTAAATATCGAATCTATTACATGCAGAGTAACAATCATTTCTTATTTTCCTGATGGTGGCCATTTGGAAACATTACATTCACAGTGCTGGACACAGCTGGATGATATTGGAGAGTGATTCTTGTTCACAGCTGAAACAGCTCTATGCTTCCCTTAATTTTTGTTGCCTGTATTTTACTGTACAACTGTTCTTCAGTAAAGTAGGAAACAAGAAATTGTTCTCCAGTAAAGTTCTCCAGTAAAACAGAGAGACTCATTCACCAAGGTGACCTTACTGTTCATGCTTCACATAGACTGTTGATCGTTAGCAGCCACCATATCACTGAATAGATTTTCAGAAAAATAACGTTGGCATTGTAAGAAAAATGCAACAACTCACCCCAAACTTACTCCCAGCTTGTTTCATCAGAGTAAATTGTTCTAACTTTGTTCTAAATTCCTGCCAGACTAGATTGCTATGCAGTTCAGGCTGTCACATTACACAGGTCCTCCTGTTTTACAAAGTCTTCACCCATCGATGCTGAGCTCACTGAATTGTGTTAATGCTTGCTAACAGGAGGCAGCTGTGGTGCTCAGGGCACCATACACCCCGTAACAGTGTCCAGCGCTCTGCGCTTCTCTGCAGGCCGGTTACCGCCGGATGCCTGGGTGGTGCTTGTTTCACTAAATGTGAAGAGAGTATTGCTACAGCTCCATCTTAAACTATTTTGAGCTGCATGAAATCCCAGTCTGATTAATCGTAATATCACCTTCAATGCACAGTACACTACCTGAAGAACAACATCATTAAGTGAAAGACAGAACCCACAGTGCGATGAATCGTGGATTGTAATGATGGTAGGTTTGGATTTTTAGCGCTATCGCTGTGGCAGCCCAAGGCAATTACAGACGTTGCCTCAACGAACAGACCTTTCCTGCATAGACCCATTCCCCTGGATGTGCACGGTGCCTGTGGAAGGCTGTCACTGAAGCCAATTAGAGAAAAAAATTGAAAACTCCGTAAGGGTGTTTGGAAAGTGAGAAATAAATCCTACCTGTCATTTCTTATTCAACCCAGCTAGCAAATCATGCTCCTCACTCATTACCGCCCTTGCACGTTGTAGCAAGAGAAGGATTAGCTCTGAAGAGCAAAGATTGCACGTCACTTTGGGGACTGTGATTAGCCCAAACCTTAAGTAAATGAGTTTGAAGCTGACAGTTCACTCGATGCTCTAAAGCCACTAAGCGAAGCTGGCACACACTGTCACCACGGGCGCTCTGCGTGCGATGGAGGCTTAGCAGGAGTGAGTTGAGCGGCTGAATTACGATTCTTCCTGCAGACAGGGTGAACCTTTTGGGCCGAGGCTGAGATCATTGGCTAGACACTGCTGAGGAGCCGAGCGGCAGTGAGGCCATCAGACCAGAACAGAGATATAAAGCAAGCACTTCTGTAAATAAAGAGGCTTTTCCAAGGAATTAACACCTTCTCAAGCATGTGCCAAAACACACATGGGTTTCACTCACTGGATCTGGGTTTGTGGCACTCGTGTTGTACCTCTGTAAGGAAAAGGTGCTGCCTGTGTCTGCTGGACACTGACTGAGCAGGGGACCCGCACGAGTCCTTCACCTCCTCCTGGCTCAGTCTTTCCCTCAGCCCATGGGCTTCAGAGAATTTCCCCTACCTGGGGTTGTTCCAAATACTCATTTTCAGAAATGCTTTAAGATACAAACTACTAAATACAACATTAGGATAGTTTGGCCGCTAGTTGCTGCTTGCGTTATGTCTGAGCCCTAGAGAAATATTAAGGTAGCAGAGAATACCTGGCATTATTTGTTGTTTAAAGATGCTGGTCCTTGTGATCCATACATTCCTGTGCACGCCATTCAATAAACCATTGGTGGAGTAGTGCCAGAGATCAGAATCCGAAGCTGGATTTAACTCCCATAAGTCATAGCTCTGTCAGGTCATTGCCACATGAATTTTCAAGAACAGCAAGCCTTCCCCTGCTCATTTAAGTACATAAACACATTATTTTAGTCACAGATTAAACATTTTTCATGGGTATAATTTTACACGGATCTGTCAGGAGCTTTTACTGGACTGTACCAGAAACCAATCCCAGAGTAGTTTACTAACATTTTGAGGCTATCTGAAGGTCACATGTAATCAAGATTTGAGGGAAAAAGAGGGGGATGCTTGTCTAAAGCAAACAGAAATTTCATTAGCCTTGAAACCCTTCAAACTACTGGGGCCAAAACTGACAGCAGGCAAAGGAGGTTCCTGCTGTCAGTCAGGGTGACAAAACCCTTCCAAAACTGACATGCAGAAGGTGCAGGTTCACCTGAGTGTTTCCAGCTCTCATGCCAATGACTGACAAACAATTTTAAGACTTTGAAAACTTGAAAAAACAAAAGCCAGTCAAAAGATTTAGAGCTCCAGATGCTAAAGTCAGATGACTTTAGGAAGTACTTAGTTGTCATTAAAAACATCTAGTCCTCATGATTGCCTGCAATCAAACGGTCAAGTTTCAGATAGGGGGGGAAAAAAGCTCCAGATCTGTTGCATTTTAAATTTAATCTGCTGGGTTCAGCTGCTAGTTTTTGTGTGCATGGAGTTGGCAGAATGAGGGAGGGGTGGACTCACTCAATCAGTAGGTCTTTATTTTCATCATGAACACTCAGGGAATTGTCATCACCAACAGTAAAGTCTAAATGCCACTTAGCTGAGATTTACAATGTGGAAGAATTAGAAGCCTCCTTTGCTCAAAGTTACAGTATGTTCAGTCCTTGCCCAGGAGACACTGATTTTTTCCTTTTATCTTTCCCCTCAAAATGCAAAAGTTTTGATTTTCCACAGAACGTAAAATCAAACATCCCTTCATTCCTGACCCATATTTGCCGCAGGTCAAGTAATTATGAATGAAAATGCCACTTTGTTTATATGAGTTCCATTTATGACAGAGATTAAGTTATGAAATTTGTACTCCTGGCATCTTATTAATACTGCTCTGCTGTAAAATTCCTCAGGCAACAGGCGAAATAATGACTTAAAACTGCAACAAGATAATTAACTTACAGTGTAGGCATTTTGAAGATAGAATTAGCTCTGGATTTGAAAATACAATTTTTTAGGACCTTATCCTTTATATAAATGGGTGTGAAACACTTACAATTACCTTAATTTATTTCCATGACATTTTGGTTTAGATCAAATCAATTCCTAGTACATTAAGGAAAATCTTGTCATTATTCAATAACGGGATTTAGCTATTCAAAGCAATTTTCTTAACCTTTAATCTTGAAAAGGTAAGTCTTCAAATCTTAGCAAAATTAACTTCATGCCATGGTGAAACACTTTGATCTATGCAATATCTTTATTGCATCTGCTGTGCCAAGATGCTTTGATGAAAAAGAAATTAGCAAATTCAGCACTTCCCTTCAATTTCCAGCTGAAATCCCAGCCTACACGCACAGAGGAGCAATGTCCTTGCTGATATAAGGCCACAGAGGAAGGTTCTTCTGAAGCATCTCTAAAGCAGATGGCATAAACTACATCTCAATCTTAAGTGGACAGTCTTCAAAATTAATTTATTAGATTTAGCTCCCTCCGCTTTCAAATGGAAGTAAACAAAGCTTCTTTCTGCTTAGTGATAATCTGCACTAACATCATAGTTCAAGATCATGAACTTTCCCAAGCATCCCTTCATAGGTAACACCTGATGTCGAAATAGCGCAACAGATTAATTCAACAAATGAATTTCCTTTATGAGTGCAGCAGGTCGAACTCCTGCAATGGGAAAAGATCTTTATAATGCGTTTCATCCTTGTCAGTCCTGCAAAGCCAATACGTGCCAGAGGGGACACACATAGATAGTTTCTCACTTGCCGAGTTATTGAAGATTACAGAAGGGGACAGCAGCTACATGGGAACATTGTTGCTCATGAAGATGCACAAACCCATGGAAATATTTCACTGAAAATCTACTTTCTGGTGTTCCACCTACACAAAGCAAAACAACTTGACCTAATGAGGCAGCCTCGAGAAAGTTTGCCATGAATTTCTTATTCCCAATTCTAAAGTTGCAACATTTTGGACACGTAAAGTGCTTACACTTGTCCTCCAAAATGAACCCAGACATGGTCAGAGCTCACATTGCTGTTTTCAGAAAAACATCACTTCCCACCCCCCACCCCCGCAAGCAAAGCAAGACTACTGTTAGCATCTGATCAAGGCAGTCTTTCACAAATGAACAACATTAATCAAATGGGCACCTAAGGAAACCCATACAGGTATTTCTTCTTGGACATCAACAGCTGGGAGACGGCAACCCAGCAAATGGGAACACAGGAACAAAAATCAATTGCCTCCCTAAAGTGTTTTCTGCCCTTTTTGAAAAAACCTGCAAACTTGGAAAGTGAAGGCTAATTGGAAAAAAACCCCTCTCCTCTAACTGGTCTTGATAATGATTGCTGAAAGAATTGAAGTGTTGTATTTGGAGAGCATGCCTATAGCAGATTCCTGTAATAAATCTGAAAACGTTGATGTTTACCCCTGATTCTGCCTTTGTCTCCTGGTTTGGTTTGTTTTTAACAGGTACTATTAGCAATTTCTGAGAATAAATGTAACCGTTGCCCAACAATCCAAATAATTTTCTATTTATCTCCATGAAGTAGATGTAAAAGAAAGGCAAAACTACTGTCTTTGAGCGAGAAGATTGCAGCTTTCCCCTTTTGCCTCTTAACACACTCCTCCACCCTGGAAAGGAGATGTCAGATGCCCAATAGCCATTACAGAGCACTTCCAGCCAGGGTTTATGAGGTTTACTTTCTCACACACTCCAGACATTGTTCCTAACGTAAATTACACAAAAGCTAGCAAACATTCTACTTCCAGGCAAAAATACCAGTAATGCCTTTAACCTTTAGCTAAGGTCAGACATATTAAAAAAGGATACATTAAAAAAAAAAGTTTGTAATTTGTCATAACCACCTTCCTACAAAAATACAGCCTTTGGAATGCAAGTTCAATATTTGTGAGGGACAGTGATTAAAAGCTAATGCATATACGTACGTCTTGCATCCAAACTGGTAGCATCTTGTGTGGCACTACATTCTGTTTCTTGGTAACTTTTAAAAAGAAAACTGCTCCACTGGTTTTTTGCTCCCTTCCCATTTAGCAAAAGCAGCTTTTATCTGTGCAGAATCTGACTGTGATAATATTAATTGCAAAAAGAAGCAGCTATAGTAAGTATAAGAATCCGAAACAGTTGCAGAAGGCATCTCTTTAAAGAACAACAACAAAAAAGCTGTCACTGAGCTGGGCCTTCCAAATGAGTGTAACTGAGAGCAGGGTAGACAAAATATCTGTGGAAAAGTTCTGTACAGGGTAGGTAGGTAGTTACTTGCACGTTATGTGAATTCTCCAAGAGGAGATTTACACAAACCAAGATTTACCACTTGCGCAGAAAGAGGAGTTGAGGCTTTTCAGTAATCTTTACCTAATCAGGCATGCTTTTACCATTTTATACCTAATTAAGAAATCCCCTTGTATTCTATTGCTCTGAAAACTCGTATATCAAAATGGTCCTCTTAGGCACTCAAAAAGGAAAAAAACAATGGGCAACAAACCTCCCTTTTTAGTATCACCTGTTCAGTTTACCGTTAAACAAACCCAAGACACAAAATCCTGTCTTTTTCTTGTTGTTGTTAGGCAGATGAGCTGTGGAAAGGATTTTCAGTGCAACCCATTTTCCTTTTGATCTAGAGAAGTGCTGACTGTATAAAGGCTGAGGTGTGTGAACTGTGGATACCAGACAGCCAGCAAGCACAGCCAGATTGTAAAGATGGTGCAATCTCTCTCTATTGTATGCAGGTTCCACTGTCCTCTGCTTGGTAGATTTATAGCTGATTAACTACGTATTAATGACCTGCACTCCCTGTAGTTTGTGACAGCTTCTTTAAGCTTCTGCGATGTACGTAGCAACTAGCCAGCAAACATAGCACAGCATATGCCTATCCGCAAACATCCTAACAGCATTATCACCAAGAGGACTTGGAACATACCAGCGCTTCCTTTAACTGCGGACCGAGTGCCACTTGCCAGAACCACGTAATGTAACCCTGGCTGACAGCCCAGTTAAGCACAAATTGATGGTGTTGCTGTAATGGAGTTATCAGTGACAGATACCTCTTATGCAGCTTCCAGGTCACACTCACTTAAGCAATGATAAATGAGCATGAAACACTGTTGGCACAAAACAAGATCATAAATACTCAATTCTTAGTTAAAAAACCACAACAACTTCAGGCAGCTTTAGCATCTTGCAGTTTCCATGATTTTATGGATGTTCTCACTCTTGTCAAAAATGCATGACAAAATAGCGAAAGGAGACTTTTTGCAATCTAAAAAAAAAAAAAAAGAAGGAAAAAACCCCCAGTAATCCATCCAGAGCAAATATTACCTCACCTTACACTGGCTAGTACACAAATACATCGGTGAACATTACAGTATTCATAACAGCTTTTGGTATCTCAAGGTCTGACATCCATCTGTCCATCCTTCCATCACAGAAAGCTGCTTAGGCTGAGAGGATGCAGACTGTTTGGAATGTAAACATCAAAAGTTGTGAAATTCAGTTGTCTGGGACTCCTACTATGGAAGTACTGACATAGGTGGGAAGCCAATGGTTTGCAATTGAGAAAATTAGGAAAAATCCATTGGGAAGCAGACCTTGCAATTGTGCTTTATCCCTAAAGATTTATCTCCACAGGGTCCAGTTGCTTTTAAGAATTAATAAAGTGTATTCCTCAGGGTGTTTGCTGATTACAGTTAGATCAGCAACAGCCTGGGACAGGAGTGAGTGCAGCTGCCTCCCCACGGCAGCAGAGCGTGAGCACCTTCTCCAGCTTCCCCATCACCTGGGATTTACAAGGTACAACATGCATCAACCCTTCTCAACCCAGTCACCACACTACCAGAAGTCTGTCATCGCCAGATTACCCCACACTCAGCCCAATGCCTCTTATAGAGAATGATATCATCTTGGCCATTTACATTAGAAGAATTAATTTTTTTTTGACAAACCATGGCCGAGGGTGAGTGGAGAGCCAGGGTGCGGCACCCCTGCTCAGCCAAGGGGCTCATTCCCACTTCTGCAGACATGCCTGCTGGTCAACGTCTTCCTCACCATCGCCGCTCTGCTACAGACAAAATCCTTTAGTATTAACACTGCAAACTTTAATTAAAGCTCAGCTGCATCTAAAACTTTAGGAGAAATCAGAAATTATATTTCATCCTAATTTTCTGTAATGCTAAAAAAAATTAGTTTCTTACTGGCTTCAAGCAAGATTTTTTGAAAAACAGTTCTAAATCTTTTCATTTAGGAAGATCTCAGTCCCACTTTTACAAACCATGCAAACATTTATGCAACATGTTTGTTATTTTTATCTTTTTTAGGGTTTTATTTGCTTTTATTCAGTTATATTTCCTTCATGAAGTTCAAAGAATAATCAAATGCTTACTTGCCTACCAAAAGCAAATTGGGAATTAACATCGAAACGTCTGCATATGGCCATACACACATATGAATTCTCACACTCATGCTAGCACCTTTCCAGTTACAGTAGTTACCTCCCTTTTACATTGCTAACAGATGGGAGCAACCACCACAATATTGTACAGTAAGAATAAATCACTGAGCTATATTTATGTGTCAAAATACTTGAATTATTTAATTTCCTGTTAGAACTATCTGTAGTATTGTGCCATATGCATTCAAATGTGCTGGAATTTCTCTGTCCTGGAAAGTATATTACAAGACAAAGCACACAATATTGCTTCAGTCAGAATTTTTTAATCATATTCCTACAAAATCATGTAAACATTAGCATACAGATCCAGAAAAATCAATATAATATAATGGTGCATAAACTGTAAGTTTAGAAGAATGTCAGGAACACTTTAACAGTTTATAAATTAATATATACAGTAATGGGTACTCATCATTACATAAGAACACCTCTAAACTGAGGAATTTAGGTGCAAGAGCTGTAAAACAGCGGAGGTGCTCCAACACCAAACTTGACTATGAGGCAACATCGCAATCTACATGACTGCCTGTTGTTGTTTCATATTAAGCATTCAATTTAGCTGCTAAAAAGTATAAAACAAAAGTTTTGGTAGGAAGTTTATTTTTGTTTGGAATCATATAGCAAACATCCCTAAAGTAATAAAAACCCCAAAAACTAGAATACTCCATAAACAGGTTTCTAGAAGAGTGAAACTGAAGCTTACTAGGGCTGCACAAAGAGATCATCGGCATCTCCATTCCACGCTACTTCAAACAGAGCACCAAAAGGCATCTCTAGCTAAAGAAAACGTTTCAGGTAGTTTATAAGTGGAGACTGATGGGTGGAGGGAAGAAAGAAAGAAAGATGCAGAGCATGTACTGGGCTGATGCAAAGTTCCTGCTTCCACATGCAGCATTCTGGGCAGTTTAGCTCTTTATTGAATCAGAAAGTCATGGGAATGTAACACCGTTGTTAATTTGTTAACTCTGGGCTATTTTGCTTAAAAAAAAAATCCCCAGAACAATCAAGAAAAAAAATACAATCTTCAGCCTGTCTGCGATCAAAACCATATTTGAAGTGGTTCTTACAAGATTGCCCTTTATGAAATTAGGGACACACAGTAGAATGCAGGATATATCGCTCTTACTCAGATGACACATTAAACAGAAATTAAGTCGCTATTTTCCTTTTCTCCTGTCCATACAACCATATCGGGGGAGTGGGGATGTATGGTAAAAATATCCTAAAGAATGACCTCAAATAAAAGGCATTCTTCCCCATATCAGAAAATTCTCAGATATCAGTGAAAATACAGACTGCATAAAATGACTAGGATTATCCTGGAAACACTTGATACTGCAAAAACTCTCCTAACTGGATACCCTATAATATGATCTTCAGAGAATCTTTCCAAAGTTAAATATATTTTTCTGTTTCTAGAGTTGAATGAGTTTTATGCCATGTTATTTTGGTACATTTTTCATACCTGACCAATGACTCCCTCACAATGAAAATCAATATTGCACTAATAAAGATGTATTTACAATAAAGCGGAGGTCATACCTAGCCACCTAAAGCTTTTTGCTGTATGTTCTTCCAGTTGTTTAGGAACAAATTCTGTTCACCTTTTCTGTAGGAAATCCTGAGTAGCAAGGTGAAGAAGGTTTGGCAGATAGCACCAGTTTTCCATCACTTGTCTTAATTAACAGGGTACATTTATCATCGGCAATGCATCTAGAAGCACTATCATAGTTGAACCTAAATGCCCAAATAAGAGCCTATTACAAAACACTGTTATTCATATTGCCAGAACCTGAGTCAAGACTGACACACCAGGAGCAGGAGAAAAGATTTTCACTAACTATGAGGACACAAGTTGCAAACGCAGAAAAAGGCCTGAAATTCTAGCCCAAATCTTTTCCTTATAATGGCTGGAGGCTGAGAAAACTACAGCTGGTGGAAAGAGGAAGAAGCAACCCTTAAACTGCTGTGTCTGCCACCTTCCAAGCAACACGCTTCCAAGCTGCCCACTTAGCATTAATGCAAAGGTGCAGCACTCTGAAGGTGTTCATAAATGACCCAAACTCTTTGCTATTGCTTCCACCAAAGCAGCTCAAGCAGCGAGTGCTTTATCAGACCGCCAACAGCTTCCCGCATTTAATTACCATGTTGTGTTTCAGGCTTTCAGAGGTTTTATCTGACATTAGCCAAAAGGATTTGTTGATACTAGAGACTTAGTTCACTACATTTTCTGCTGCAGTTTTTACTTGTATTGCTAAACCGGTAACAGCAACCATGACAGACCAGAAAATCTAACAGAAGAGGCTAAACTTAGCAATCTGGGCTTAAACTGGGTTTAAACTACTAAGCGATAAACGTTTCATTGGACTGGCCCTGTACATAGACCTGGAAAAGTTTTATCACAGATCTATCTGCAGCTTTGTGTAAACTATTAATTTACTACAGCAACACTAATTTGGTATTCACAGAGATAGTAATAGCACAGTTTTTACACATCTTTTGCCCTCTCTTCATTTTTCTCATTCCCATGCCTAAAAAGACACAGATGCAAACTGCTAACAAGACCTTATGTTCTTATCTGTAGCCTGCAGACTTTCCTCCCACTGATATGTAAGTGATTTCCATTTCCTCACTCACATTATCCCATGGGGATCTTATACTCACATATATGCATACTGCGATAAAGGAGAATTGATATGACAATATAAAAACAACTAGCAGACCTTAATTCAAATGATGTCACCAACAACAGTGAACCCTGAAAAACTGCAAATATACCAAGATGACTAAGACTTTGTTTGATGTTGTAACAGATAGCACCAACAAAATGGTATTGAAGAGTTTCATGCAAAAATGTTTCCCTCTGCTTCTAACTTTGGTCACATCTCTCATTTTCCCACCCTCCCATACTTCGTTTTTTCTCTGCTTCTTCATGCCTACTTTTCTGTCTGATTTGATAAAAACAATGCAGTTGTGAAACGCATTCTAGGCCCTCCAGAATCTTTCCATTTTCAACCATTTATGGAAAAAAAATAGATGAAACCCAGGACACCAAGTTAAATGAATGAAAAAGTTGGTAAGAACAATGAAGGTACTGCGGCAGTCTTAAAGAGGTAATAAAATTATGACAATTTTCTCTAAGAACGATCATTACAATGCTTCTCTCTAAAAATCACCCCAAGAGTTACATGGCTGCCTGTACTCCAACACTAAGCTTACATGAGAAATCTAGACAAGATCTCTGGAAAATAAAGGCAAAGGAGTACAGAGAAATCTTCTCAAGTCTTTCAGCAATCTCTCGGCTGAAATACAAATGTGTGCCAAAATATCCTGCTTAACAAGGTATAATGCAAGCCAGATTTACCAAAGAAATCTTTTCTGTACACACATGAACAAGACTTTCATGCATGAAACCATCAAACAAAAAAGTCTCATCTCTCATAGGTGTTTTTTTGTTTTGTTTTGGTTGGGTGTTATACATAATATATATTGACAGCATTGGTAGTTAAGTGAAGCCAATTCATACATTATACCCAGCAATTCACACAATATACCAGTGGGAGGAGATGAACATTATTCTGATCAAATTCATTTATTTTAATCCTCAAAGCACAACCCTTTTTCTTCATCATCATCATCGGTAGAAACTGCATAGGACTCAATGGTGTTGTAGATGAAAGAGTACAGCTTGACATCTGGTCCTGAAGTAGAACAGCTTCTGCATTCTTCATTGTAGTATCTCAGTAACAGCCTATAAATGTCCCCTTAAAAATAAAAAAAATTAAAAACATGTAAGATCATGCCATATGAAAAATGTGTGACTGCAAATGAAGACTCGAAAGGCACTCACACTGAGGTAGTAGAGCTAGGAACATCTCTAAGTGAGCAGTGAAAGAGGAGGTAGGCAACTGTGTAAGGAGAACGTGACTGTTTCCAAGTTTGTTCAGAACATAGGGTGGGCTCCCTCAACTTTCTGCTGAGCTTTCCGCACAAGCTATCCAAGCATTAGGCTTGCATACATTACTTACAAATGTATTGCCCATTACCTGACTTTGTTTGTCTGTCCCAGAAATTAAAGACATTTAACAATTACAGTGGGGCAATAGATATGCTGCTTTCCTTGTATTGCTACTGGATAACACATCTGACCACATCTTGCAGGATCAAGCCAGAACTACAAGACAAATCTATATCAAGAACATGTAAGTAGATTTTCCCTTTTCAAAGCATTTTGAGTTGTATCAAAAACTTGTGCAAACCTTCTGTCTACCACATGTATCTATATTTTCCAAACCCTGGAGTGTAACTCCCAAGTGAATTAGAAAAGGATTCCAGAAGTCTTCCAACAGATTAACACTGCGCAATTCACCCTGAATAAGAAGAGTTCCCCACGCTGGAAATAGGTACAAATAAACTGAGACCCATTTGCTTGTGTTCAGGACTTGATGACAATAATTCTTATTGGACAATTTCCACTTACAGAGATGGTTAAGTCTCTTTGCTGCATGAAAAGATTTCTTTATGCTCACCAATAGTTTGGCCCTTCTCACAGAGAAAATTGTGCATGCTGTAAATATCCCGCATCAGTTCCACATCTCCAAAGGTAAAATAAACAACATCACGTCCAGCCTCAGCAGCTGCCAATATCTGTATTAAGGCTGAAACAAAAAAAAGATTACACACGTGAATACATGATTAAACAATTTGCTGAAGGGAAAAACACGTCCTAAGTTTACAGCAAATAATCATACCACCCATCTCCAGGTGAATGCTGCAAAGCAATTTAAACAATGGGTAGATGAGTATTACTTCCACTTTTAAAACAAAGTAGAGAATACTGGGCACTGCAGCTCAGAGTGTTGAAGTATTCTGCTGGAGTCACTAGTGACAACCACCCTTACTTTCCAGATAAACCATGTGCTTAAAAGTCAAAAGGGGGTTTTTTGGTCCGTGTCTATCCTGAGGCAGCGTGCAGTCATTAATCATCCAATGAACATGCGTGACAGCAGAAGACAACAGAGCACCATCTTACACCCTGGCTTAACCTGCTTGCATTGAGTCACAAATAGTGGGGTAAAAAGCACCCATTAGCACATCACAATTTCCATTCTCTGCCACCCTTCAGAAGGAATGGGGCCAACCCTTTCACTAGGTAAGCTACACAAAGCAGGAGCTGACCCAACTTTTCGCTCCCAAATGGAGATCTATGGTTCTGCAGCCTCTTACTGCACAATTTAAGGTGTTCACCTTACCTATAACAGAATTACGCAGCATGGAATATGATGGCTCGTTCTGACCTATAAAAAGTGAGTGGCGATGCCAGGAATGCAATTCAGGTTATTTGACTTCCAGCTTTATGTCAAACTCGCTGGACCAAGCTGCATCCCAAGTTCTGTCAATGGCCAATATACAAAATAGACAGACTTTGTTTTTCTATATGGAGAAGAAAGAAGAATGCTTCCAATCTTGGAAACAGATTTTTGAAGACTCATCTTGAGAAACCATCTGGGCTACTGAACAATGGTCCAGCTGAGCCAAGATAATGACCCACTGCAACTGGAGAAAGTGACTCTGGTCCAGATACATTTTTCTCTCTTCTCATCCACCTCCTGACTTTTCTGCAGCTCTCAGGTGCTCATCAGACATCTCACTAAGCCAATTCCATTCACCAACCTGGCAGAAAAGTTATACAACAAAAGAACTGCTAGATTAGCAGTTGAATTGGCTGAGTGAAGAGTTTGCTAAGAGCCAGAGCTGATGCAAGGGAAGGCACCGGGACCGTACAGCCAAGAACAGGGAAGGGGAGAACTAAAACCCGGACCCTTTTAGGTAGCAAACTATTACAAGAGCACAGCTTTTTCACCAACCCGTACTGCAAGGGTGGGGTGTCACGGATGCATGCAATCAATCACACATTCATTTCAGGTAGTGTTACAACAGTCCAAACAATGGACCCCAGCAACTATTTAATCTATTGCAGCTTGTCTTATTTCAGAGCCTGTGGGTGAAGTACTGATATTAATTCTTTCCTTTTCTACCCACTAAGTAGAGTTAATTAAAATGTGATTAATATTGTCTTTGTAACGACTGATTTTAAATAAAATAGCCTACATACTGCATTACCACCTGCTAGTGGAAACTAAATAGAAAGCTGTTCATAGCTCAGCTCAAGAATCTTTCACATTTTTAAACAGAGACCTAATAAAATACTGCATTCTTTAATCAAAAAACCCTCTTGTAAACTCATAGCTAAAATTATAAATGACATGATTCACATGTGAAATTAATCTCAATCTGGGAATGATATTTTAATTAAACTACTGAACCAGCTGTGGATTTGGTAAAGCTTCAGTAGTTCAGCTTTTAAAGGGTCTAATTAACTAGCTTGCATAGGGGAACAGAACCTAATGAATCTTATTATTCATTCCAAACAAACAATGCAGTTTCATGTTATAGAAGATATTACAAATATCCTACTGTTTATTTTGAATTGCTGTAAATCTTATGAAACGAGGGTCAAAATTTCTGTCAAGAATCAGGCTTCACAATCTTCTGGACATTAATGATATACAATACCATGTGAAATTTCCATGATACTGATACAGAAAGGAGCATCACAGGAAGAGCAATAGAGCCTGTGGTACTGGGGTCTGGTGGGATTTGGGCTCTCTTGTCCATTGCACCCAGCTGATGTGATCCCATTTAACTCTTCTGGACTCACACCTGAAGGAATGGCTGTGCTGACACACCTTCTGCTCCCAGCCGGCGATGGTGGCAGAAGCATAATACAAATCCCTCTGGGGACCCACCTATCCTCACAGGCCCTACATGTTCAGTCACTTTCATCCAGAGGAAAGGGTGTTATCACCAGGGACCCCCCTACTGCGGGACCATTGTGGCAGCACAGCCAAAGCCCAGAGCTCGGTGTGAGGGAAGCAGCACCAGAAACACAGCAGGGGCAAGCCCAGTGGAACTCCACTACTGCAGGCGCAGCGATGCTACGCTGGGTGAAACACCCAATGCTCCTTGTGTCGCTGCCCATTGCGTACGTTCAGAACTACAGCACTATCATGGTAGCACCTCAATATTGCACACGTTTACATGAGGCAAGACGCGTGCTTTCCTCTCCTTCCACTAATCCTACAAGGGTCTTTTTAAAGCTGATGGCAAGTCTTCCTATTGAACTTTATCTTCTCAGATAAATAAGAACACCACTTCAGCTAAAGAGCAGTTTCTCACAATCATTAGAAGTTAAATTTATGTATTTACGAGATGTCTCATCAGATCATCTCCTTTGCTTTTTTAATAAAACAAGGCTTTCCCAATCTTTAGACTGCTGCACAGAGCCCCCACAGCTATTAATTGTTAGATTATCCTCTTGTTTGAAAAGCAAGACAAGATCTTCCAACTTTTCCCAATTAAATAAATATGCTTTTTTTAGTATTGGAAGTTTATACTAAAATTTTGTGGAAATATCCCTAATTTAGCTGGAATCTGACTTGTTTACATACCAGGTCTTTAATTTATAAAGCCAGATTATTTTTTTCCTCCCCTAAGAAGGCTTTGGTTTTTGCATCATCTCTGGCTTAGAGTGAAACTATTTTATATACAATCATGTTCCTTTAATTCATGACTAAAATACAATCATGATAAAATATCATAATGCATTATGGTGCTTATCCAGTTGTATCCAATTACATAAAATACTTCGGTCGTTCTGAAGACCCTGTTAGAGATCTAGATACTACTTCTGAAAGGACAAGGGTATATATTTAAGAACATTACATGAAAATGCAAGATTTTAAACTATGAAAACTATTTTGTCATTGCAATACACTGTCAAGCCTGTGTAGTCGACAAAAGCTATTTATTTGGGTTCAGTGAAACTGTGATACTGATAATTTCAGAATATGTTTTAGAAAATTGAGATTAAGAATTTATGACTCCCTATTAAGTGTAAAAGATTATTCTCCAGTGTAAGAAATTTGCTTAAAATGAAGTGAAACCATTGACAGAATCTGCAGTTCAGAATAACTCTATACAGCAAAACAAGAGTGAAACACCTTTAGCACTTGTGACTGTGCAGGGAGTATTTGTGAACTAGAGACAACTTCATTTGGTTAGCACACATCAAACGCAGCTCTCTTCTGACAAAAACACACGTGACAAACCACTGTACTCATTTTGTAGCTCATAGTTAAAAAAATAAATAATGAAGCCATCTTGTTTCTAGTCAGCATCAGCTCAGAGAAAAACGTCACATACTAAACAACTAGCTCCATATCCCATAGCACGTCTATTATTTAATTCTCTTTACTAAGTATTGATTTTTCAGAGTCAACTAAGAAATTAAGCTGAGTTTACAAAAAGAGTAACTTAGTGCAAGTTAAATCAATGTCTTTGTAAGGTCTGCCAAAAGAACCGGAGAAGACTTGAGAGTTCACATAGATTTAGATTAATTTTTTGTAGCAGAAGCAGTGTTGTAACTTGCTGTTAAATGTTAATTCTCACAGACTTTGGGGGAAAAAAAAAAAAAGGTTGATCCAAAACCAGAGGAAAAGTTAGATAATATTTTAGTTTGAGCTTTCATTTAAGTTAAAATAAAACTGAGAGAATGTTCAAGTTTCTACATGTTCTTGTCCTGCCCAGAGTTCATATCCAAGTTACAAAGCACCACATCTCATGGCTCATTTCTTTGTCTACATCAAAGACTTTTCTTATGGGCTACCTCACCAAATGGACTCGGCTCTGGTGGTCTTTGTCAGTATGCTTGTTTTGCGCTCTGACCGATGGGAAGAAGTAGTAAAGCATTGCAGTGAGCAACCCTATTCTAAAAGTTATATCCAGTGTTGAACAAGTAACAGCTTAGATCAGATAAGCCATATTTTTATCAGAAACTCACACATTAAAAAAAATATACATGGGATATTACAGTTCAGATCCAAGAGGAAGCCTTATGCAAATCAAAGCATTTATTAAACCTTCCTAACATAACCGTAATCAAGTATGATCAGATCCTGCAGTAAATACTACTTCTGATATTGACGATCTGCACTTGGCAGCCCATTTTATCTAATGGAAATCAAAAAACACAACTGTCAGGAAATCAATAAGCATTGAGGGGAAAAAAAAAAAAAAAAAAGATGCTCAATGAATAAAACACATCAAGAAAGAAAACTAATGAAGCTAGTAGCCTGATGATTGTTTGTCTCAATCTAACTACCTAAAGCTGTTCAGAAAAGCAAATTTTAAATACTCTCCAACTGTCTGAGAACAACAACAACAAAAAAAAGGTAAACTTCTCCTTAGAACTATATGACTCAGAATATCAATTTGAATGTCAGGATCCATCACCTCTTGACTTGTCGGGACAAACTCTTAAATGAATGTAGGCATGGGATATCTGGCACATTATAAATACTCCAATTAAAAAAAAAAAGAACACAAGAAAGTGAATGATATAGCAGGCAAGTCAGGAAAGAAGCGGCATGTCTGAATGACTGGAAACCTCTCTGGCATACAGCAATATTTTAAGGAGTAAAGCTAAACATTAAGCCTTGCCAGCAAGTTTGTGAAGCCTTGCAAATTACCAGGTACTTTAAACAGTATGTCTTTGCAGAGATATGAATTTTAGGCATAATCTAAAAAGACTGCTCCAGAAAGGTCAACTGATTTATACGACTGAGAACTGAAACGAACATGTTCTTTTGTAAACTAATACCATGTCTGTGCTTTTCAAGGTTTCAGTGCTACAGGTCCTTGTAAACTCAGCATTTCACCATCATATACTTACCTCAAAACTTTAAACTGAAAATAGTGTACAAAAGCAGCGTGCATTTTTATTGTTTAAGGCCACATTACTCATGGCTTAAAGATCAAAGCTAAGTTAAACTGTCCATAGAACTGGTTCATTATTATTCTAGTTCTCAGCTAAAATGTATTAATTTGAAAAAAAACCCAAAGATGTACTTGTTCAAGAAAAAAAAAAGAAAAAAAAGGCCAAGAATCAAACTCTAAGTTATTTGAGTCATTTCGACATTAATGAATTGCTACAATTTACCTTTTAATCGGGAGTCCCCTCCAAAGGCACCACATCCCCAGTTTCCTGTGGCTATTGCAGAGAGATGCTGAGGTGGAACATTGGGCCGAGAGAAGCCACAGTAGGCCTGCAGGCAGACGAGAGTCAGAAGATGAAGTTGACAGGCAATCTGGTGCAATATTTTCAAACAATAAAATGATGACAATAATCAGTATTATCTTCTAGCAATACCAAATTCAAACTACTTCAATACACCATTAGTCTTCCTTTAAATTTAAGGTCAATCACCAAAGAATTTAAAAGCAAGAAGAATTTTGCCTTATTTGGATCCAAGTTAAAAATTAGATACAGGTGCTGACTCCCAAGGATTTCATCACAGTTAATACGAAACTTTTCAGGATAGCCAGAGCAGAGAATAACTTTAACAGTAGATTGTATCACATTTGTTGCTTTTTGGCCCATTTACCATACATGACAGCTGAACAGCTATGTCCAGTACTACTGAAATTCCTCAAAACTGAAATACAAAATGGCATCTCAGAGAGTACAGGTCTAATACAATAAATGAGGATATGAGCAAAAAGTGTGATATTCACTATGAAATCTGGAGTAAAGGCAGGTGCTTCCATGTGTAGAAAAAAAGGATAAATCTCTTTGGGAAGTTTTTCAACAGTACAAAAATGTATTGAATTGGCACATTTGGTACAGATTGTACAGCTGTTTGGTACAGGCTGAAGTACCCACGGTTTCACTCCAATCTGATCTAAGCTGCAAATTCAGACTTCTGCTAGTTATAATTTAACAGGGTACCACGATTCAGAGTTTGCATAAGGAGCACTTACATATCATCAGGGGCATGCAGCTACTTGAGCTCTTTCAAGTCAGAGCTATTAGTGTGCTTAATGTCCAAAGCACCTTTCTATGAAACTAGTGAGCCAAGCAAGCTAGTACTCTGGCTGTGTGGACAATAATTCTTCAAACTCCATCCTCCCAGAGAGGGAAATGGACTGGTGGTGCAACAGGATGCCTTTTTTTTCCTTTTTTCTCTCTTTTTTTTTTTTTTTAACTTAATGGGCATGTACTTCTCAACTTGCCAGGACATGGAGAACAAAACCTGTCTCAGACACAATAAGAAAGTCAGCAAATACTTGGAAGGACTTCAGAGCAATGAAGAAAAATACTTAAGTAAGTGCTTCCCTATGATTTTTCATAGCAAATAAAGGATAAAGATAAAACTAATCACTTTTTAAAAAAGAGACAATGCACCAATGTTTAAAATAGGTTTCACCTAGGAATACAGGTATATGAAAGCTTTCTGTGCAGTTTTAAAGCAGTTTCTTCCATATGGGGAAGCAGAACTGTTCATTTTGAACTACATAGATGAATCTGTTTTTAAGTTGTATGCAACTTCAAATATATGGTATCTCATATTATTTAGAAGTTGTGTGATGTTTACAATTGGTTTGTCTTCATATAAAACTGTTATATATAGTTCTCACAGTTAACACAGTTTGAAACATAACTGTTCTGCATACTATAATTCTTAGGGAAGAAATTCTTGCCAAATACAAAGCTGTAGCTTTTTTTAATCTGTGACTGTCAAAATAGGCTTAATGACATTTATGAGTGGGATTGTAAGCACAATTATAAGTCAGTTATTCCTTAGAATTTGGAAAGTGGAACTTGCAACCAGAAAAATTATTGCTGGTGAGAGTCTTCATTAGGCAATAATCTCAAGGGGCTAGCAAAGATGAAGCAGTGACATCTCTTACATGTAGATCTGCAAATCTTAATGCTGAAATCTGATACAATGATTTTTTTTTTTTCCTTTATTCTGAACAGCTGACTTTAGACAATATTAATCGTGTTTTCTGAGTATGGGTTAAACCAGAAACAAGGGGCAGCCCCAGACAGCTACCTTTTGAGAAAACTAACCGACAGTGAACATCTGGTTCTTTAAGACAAATGGATCTTATAAAGGAGAAATCATATAGGCTTATAAGAAAATACAAGTTGTAAGAAGAATCACTTTAAGTTGTTTCAATCACTTCCTAATGTCTAACAAAATAACAGACAAAAGAACCTTTGGATGCTGAACTGTGTCTACTAATACATAATACACTCATATTTCAAACTCTGTGTGCATATACTGTGCTTACAGAGTCCTGATTTATTAAATCATAATAGAAAGAGTTGCAGCTTATTCCACCAACTTGTTTTCACCCACAGAAAAATCTTAAGGTTAATATTAATTTTAAATCAAATTGAAAAAACCCACCACAGTACATTCAAAAATACTTCATTTGTTAAAATATTATAGAACCTCCAATAAACTTAATGAAATTTTTACTGTAGTAAACAGAGATTTAACTCAGGCTTAAAATCTTCTTTAAATACCAATCAGTTCTTGTTAAACAACATCAGCCAAACCGACACACTGTATAAAAGTTGCATGGATCTACCATAATTTGTTTTAAAAATCCAAACTCAATGAATAATATTGAGAATAGCAGGCAGATCATAAATTCACTAGAGTAGGTAATTTGAATTTTGTACTAAGATATCACTGCAGTTTACAAAACTTATTTACTCTCTTTTTCAGGGCTAATTTCATTACCAACCATGAAGAAACAAACTGATGAATGTTACTTTAGTCAAGATGCTAAGGTTTTATGACTAAATTAAATTAGTCCTTCAGCACTGTACATCATGGGGGGGGGGCGGGCAGGAAGTTAGGATCTTTCAGGTATATTCCCTTTCCAGTTGAGACCCAGGAACACACTGCCCTATGTTTGAATTTATTTAAAATGCACCCTCTATTATTCTATACCCTCCTATACTATGGAAAGCAGAAGACTTTAACAACAGTAGTATTGTGCCCTTATATTTAACACCCTAGGCAAAGCAGAGGCCTGCCGCATCTATAAACATAGAAGCACACTAAGCAGACTTTATCATTAGCATGTTTTGAATCCATATATAGGCATGCTAATATAGTATAACTGTATAAGCATTCTTGTACTTCAAGAAAAGAAGCAGCAGCAAAGCAAGAAGAAAAACAAACAACATGAAAATCTCAGCCATGCAACATGATAAAGCACCTGCCATGGCTTGGGAAAGTAACCCCATGTTCCCAAACATTATGCAGCACATAGTCCAGGGCAGAGGCCAAGGGCTGGGAACCATCTAGAAACTCAAATATCTTATTTAAGGACAAGATCCCAAATTAGGGAGGGCAGGGGAGAGAAAAAGATGCCCATTGCAGTTCCAGCTTCCCTTGTCCAAGAGCTTTTCAGCCTGGCAACTTTGATGACTAAGACTATCAAGGACCATAGCCATTGGAGCAGTGCTGTTTTGTATACACACAGCTAATGTAAGGCAAGGTCAAGGACTGACTGCTTTGAATACATAGTGATAATGATTAATATACGTAAGAATTATTAGCAAGAAGTGTGCTGTTTCTGAATGTCAGTCTAAAAGTTTTCTTTAAAGGATTAAAACTGGCCTGATTTATCAGTCTACTGAACACCCCCATCACTGTAAGCTCTAACTGGCATGTGAATACATATATTCAGTTGCAACAGCCCTTACAGCTATTATACAAATAAAGACAGGAGATTTATGAATAGCTGGATCTGATCTCAAGACGACATCAATATATGAAAAGATAAACTCTGAGGTAATATGGCCATACCCCAAGAGCAAGGTGGAAGAAAAGCAAGTGGCACCATATTTATGAACTGTCACCATGTTAAAACACAAGGCATCCCCTTCTCCATCTTGACTGCAGGGCTGAGTAGGATTCAGCAGAGCCAATCACAGGAAGGGAACTTAAAATTGTAATTGAGAAGCAGGGCAGGGAACAGTTAACAAAATGTATATCCAAATTTCATTTATTTTTTTGAGAATTAAATAAAATACACCTTTGAATAGCATATCAAAGGATAAGAGTCATTCTATTTGACAAGCTTCTGCTTTAACATCGGACAGCAAAACCCTGAAGTACACCTATTATAAGAGACAATTAAGCAAGAACTTCTTTAGCTGAAGATAATAATACAAAAATATTTGAAAAGGTACTATAAACGTTGGACTGCAGGCCATTGTAGGAAATTACTGGCCTTGTTGAGCTCTCTCCTAATTTTCTCCGGACCAAACTGATCAAGGAAACGTCTGAAGTGAAATGCATCTATAGCAACAATTTCAGTGTAGCGTCGCTGCCATTCATCCCTAAAATTGGAGAGTGGAGAAAAGTAGATGACATTAGTTGTTTAATATTGGCTATATAATCATGATGCAAAATGAGCAATTCCCTGCAGAGCTTCTCTGTTAGAAGCAGCTAGAAAGGTGAGCTTGTAACAGATAATGGAGCCCTTTTTGTCTTAGCGGGTCGGGAATGAAAGCAGCATCAGAAATGAGAGAGGTCTCCCTATAAATTTAGAAATACTCTGGCTAGACTTTGCGCATAAACGTGAAACAAATCTAATTACACAGCACTATTTATTAAGTACGTAAGAACACAGCAAGGTCAAAGCAAAGCACTTTGGCTCTTTGTCTTCCTCCAACATTTAAATGAGAGTACATTGTGTATGTTTCTATATCAAATGAATAATTTTGTGTATACACTATGATAACATTGTTGCAGAAATAAATTCAAGAGAATCTGAGTAGAAAGCTCTGAGCATGATACTAAATCTTATTTTGCCACACATCAGCTGCACCGTGGCACCTGAGGTATTATTGTCATACTTCTTGTGACATTAACAATCCACAGTTCAGTCAGTATCTTAACAAAAATTTGGATTAAATACATATAACTGTAAAAGATGTTGGTTTAAGAACTGACATATTGGCAGGTACCATTTATTAGCATTAATATCTCATTATTAATATGAGATGACTTTCTTAGCTTGTTGGCTCTACTGAAGAGAGCAGGATCAAACAGCCAAATTCTCTATTAAGGCAAATGCTAGGAAATACTTAAAGCACCAAGTTTTCAAATTTATAACATTTATTTATTCCTTAACTTGAAATAATTATGTGGAACTTTACCTTGGGGTCTTATCTTCATGGCTTCTTGCCCACCGGTAAGTTTCTGCATAGCCTGTATACTCACTGTACTGCTCAGTACCTGAAACAAATTATTTTCCCTATTACATACAAAATACGTACATATTTTTTCACTTGGCAAATCTTTCATGGGAATCGCTGCTTCTCCAAATGAACATGCAGCTCTCAGAAGCAGTGGAAAACAGAGATTCTTATCTGCACCAAGAATACAAGATCTTGTAACCAGTAGAAGCTTCTTTTTCACAGATGTGTAGCATCCACCATAGAACATTACAAGTGCAGATCTATCTACGCTGTCCAGTTTATAACAAGAAAATAGCTTTCAACTTTGCCACTCTCAAGTTCAATACCTTCTCAATAAACTGCCTGTCACCTTTAAAATTTTGCTGGCTAATATCTGGTTAGCAAAGACTTCGTATCACCAGCATTTGCTTTTTTCTTCTTTGAGGTTATTACCTGTAAACACGATGATAAAATAGTCGCTCCGCTATTGAAAACATGGCAACCCTACTTCATCACAATTTAGCAAACATCCGGGCTGACAGTTTAGGAAACATGAGAAGAAAAATATGAAGAGATTCAAAAGTGTCTGTGGCAATCTATAATGTTTATATATTTTATTTTTCTAACAAGTTTTATTTCTGTAACAAAATTAAGGTCCATAAAGCCAAAGAAAACCCTGATGGTCAGAAACCAAGCAGATTTCCAACACTCCAGTATTGCCCAGTTTGTTGTCCTACAGTCTTGAGGGCAACCTTTCATAACGATAGGTAGGACTGTTAAGCTTCCTAGTCTCATTGCTCAATTTTCCCTTGTTACCATTTTGGTTTACATTTCTTCAGCATGATTTCTGCACTATGGTTCCTAACATGAATTCTCAGATATCACAGCAATTAATGGCACTGAAGGGACCAAAAGGCCACTGCTCTCAGCTGCAGTGGTCAGTACCAAGAAGCCACTTCTGTAAAAGTTTGAGGACCCAAAAATCCCTGGTCTGGAACACACTTGGCTGCTCTGTGAAAAAGTCCAGCAGGGTATCTTGGCAAGTATTAAGGGCTGTAATAAAGTAGCTCATTAAGATCTTCTGTAATTTTAGCTATAATGCTCTGCTAAGCCAACTTGTTTTCAAAGTTTTATCCCAAGACTAAGGAGGAGAGCATTTTAACTGAGAGTAAGGATCATGACCTTTCTAAAAAGCTGCCTTTCACCTCATTTTACCAAACTTCAGGACCTTGCTTCAAAACCTGGGGATGCACAAATGCTTCAAAGAAATACTCCTAAAGTAACACCACAGCAAAATCACAACTTTTCCCCCTGTGTTGAGCTCACAACAGCTGAATTCAAAAGTAGGAGACTGAAAAGAATACCTTGTTTGGAAGTTTTCAGCTCATATAGGTACAGTTTGACACAAGTTATAAACAATAAGAGTAAGAACAGAACTGTTAAGAAACCCTTTAACTAAACACTGACACCAGCTATGCCTATAAATATAACAGAAAAATAAGTTTTAGAAAGACATGTAAGTTGACAGCACAGAACATCTGATTACTAAGACAAGAGTAATGCCTAACTATTGCACAGATTGGTGATACTCTGAGAATACAAATGTTTATATTTAATCTCAAAGTTTTTCAGCCTCTAAATAAAAATAAAAGTTGGACAATCAGTAACATAAGACTATTCACCTTCAACCTCATCTGACAAGAGAATTTGAATGCTTGCTGTCAGTAGTCTCAAGCATAGAAAACACAAGGTGTTAAAAACTGTGTAAAATGATGCATATAGTTCAAGACATTTTTCCCCATTTACCCAAATTAATTTTAACTAAAAAGACTTATCAGTGCTGCTTTAACTTATCTGCCCTGTTATCCACTCATCATTTATTTAGATTTGTCTAGACGATTACCATACCAAGGGCACTGAAGGCTATTTTGAAAAGTTGCTATGCAAAATGAGTGGGATGGTAAACGATTCCTCACCAAGACTTCACTTCTTGTTACAAAACCAAAGTCCCCAAAATTGTGATGGCAGAATATGCCTATATATTCATACACATCCATGCCCTCGTACAGAAGACAACTGTGAGCAGCTTAAATATTCAGAAGTCAGCCTTCTAATCAAATTGTAGGCTATCAACCTTTAGTAAGACTTTTCCTGACATAGGTAAAATTCAGTTTTACTGCTATGCTTGGGAAAAGTGTCTGAGCAAATAGTAAGAAAAGACAGACAAGGGAGATATGTGGCTTTTCGGAGGGCTCTCTTTAGGGGACAACCTAGCAAAACTTCTAACTTTGAAAAGGAAGCATTTCCTTTGGTGTCTAGCATGTGGAAAGAAAAGACTAGGTTATCAAGATATTTAACTGTCATTTAATCTATCCTGTTACAAGTAGTAAGCTGACTTTTTCAAGGTTCGTTGTTTTAATTAGTTTTTAATGGAAGTGCAGTGTCTGATGACAAAAGCACCAGGAAACAAACAACAAAATACACATATTAAAAAAAAAAATTCAAATAAATAACAGAGAAACTCAAAGAAATCACAAAACCACTAAACTCATGTCCCAGAAACCCAAAGTTAATGAAAATCAATAGGTTTTCGTAAGTGAGGTTCTGGAAATTTGTCAGACAAAAATGGTTATTCAACGGGCAGCACTTTTGCCTGTGAACTACTGGGATACAAACTGCTGTTGCTGGGAGGACAGAAGCAGTATGGGATAAATTGAATATGCTAATGATTCTGGTGAAGCTTTTTCCTTCCCATTAGGGAAAAAAAAAGGGAGGGGCAAAAAATAGTCAAGCCACAGATACAGCAAAATAGCACAGTTCCATCAGAACTTTAAAAACAAGCTGCAAAACCTACAAAAGCCTACCTAAAGTCAAAAAAAGTATATACAAGTATCATTCAAAAATACATTCTCTGTGAAACTTGTAATAGTTACAGTATCAGACAAACAGTGAAATTGCCAAGTGTTAGTCCTTATGGGACCTCATCCATCTAGGAAGAGTTGCAATTATTTCTAGAAAAACAAACAAACTTTTCTGAGGCTCCATAGTGTAGCTTTTCATTTGCATGTGATCTGTATGGCATTACAAAGTTCCCAGGGACTGGGAAAAACCCCACCACACTACCCCTCTAGTGTTTCTTTTGAGCTAGAAATTATACCTCTGAAGAGGCAGTACCACTGGCATTGAATAAAAAGGAGTATACGTGAAAAGCACAAGAGTATAGTTTTGTAGTCACCAATAGGAACACACATTTACTGCCAAAATTGAGGGGAAGGTCCTTTTCTCCCTTTCAATCAGTTATTCTGATCCTTATCTTGCGCCACCATTAGTCTTCTGTCTCTCCAGACAGTGGCATGAAATCCAACTGAAAAACAATTTTTCCCCTCTGAGTAAATTTTCAGCTGAACCAATTATCTGATCTCATTTACTGCATGGGTAATGTGCTTAGAAGTCTCTGAAAACGCATCACTAAGATGCGGTCAGGACTGGCCATTGTTCAATCTGTAGATTTAAAGCAAACATGGAACACAGCTTCCTCTGCTCTTAATGCTGCCCAAGTATACATGAACTCAAAGGGGGAGGGGGGGGCTGTGGAGAAAAAAACCTTAACAAAAACCACTGACACTTATTCACAGCTCTACCAGAAATGCAGCTGTAGGAATCTTTGGCATTGCTGCTGACATTTCTGTAGGTAGATGTCTGTGTTGAAGAACTTGACTGTTTGCATGACCAGTTCCATATTCATTACAGCAGTGATCCTAACCAGATACTGTGCAATCACAACAAATTTAATTTCTCTCCAATTTCTCAGTCTTCTGCAAATTTAAGCTACACAGTTCTACCCATTAGGCCGCCAAGTCAAGATTCATCAAAGAATGTAATTTATCAAGAGGATTGTGACATGCAGTGGAGACTTGGCTAAGAACCGAAGTGGAAGAGCTCCAGGGATGAAATGAAAATGATGGAATAGTCACTTCCACTAGAGAACACCACCATATCACAAATATTAATTGCAAAACACTATAAAGTACTCAAGAAAACTAAAGGAATATTGCCGCAGTGAAAAAACATCCTCACCTTTATTTGTTCACGCCACATCACAATTTTTGCAGGGGAACAGAAGGTCTTTCAAAACACTCATTTAGTGTTTTCCCCCAATCAGTTACTACACAGACTGATAGCTGCGCTTTGTTTTCACCCTCCCCAGAAGACCCTCATCCAGAAGACAGTACTTCAATATGTTAATCTTGTTATAGTATCATATCCAAATGCACAATAGAAATGAGCGATGGCCAAGAATTTTCCAACTCATTTTTTAAAAAGATAATCGCAAAAGCCAATTTATCAAAAAGTTTTCACAGAAAAGGCATTAATTTTGACAGGGTGGAAAAACAAAACAAAACACTGTCTCAAAAAGATTACCAAGTATAAGACTTAAAACAAAAGATGCTCTGCCCAGGACAATCAATAGCTCAGTACAGAGTAAGATTTGCAAGATCTAAGCTCAAATTTCTACTGTGCATGCATATGAGAGAAAATAGTGCTTTGGAACGACTTTTCCAAGAAATGTATTCTAATTCCTGTACAAATTCCTGACTGTTGAGGCAGCTCAGGTAACTAAAACCAACATTTTTACTACAGCAGACTGAAAAATAGGGAATATAAACAACCTATTACAATATTTGCCCAGAGGATCTCTCTGATCAAATATTTTTTCTTCATAGCTGTTCTTTAGAGTAAATAAAAAAAAATTATAGCATCACTTTATTTTTCAGTCACGAAGAATGCTGTGTGCCCATGTATAGAACCAAGACACGCACAGCATGACCTGGGCCTCTGCAGTTCTTAATAGTGACGTTTGGTGTTTTGATGCTAATTGTTTCGATCCAGTGGATAATAAAATATTCCAAGTTCTATGATAGTGGTGGAAACAAAAGGAAAACCACTTTTGAAGCACCAGACAGTGCATCTCCATACACAGCCCCTCAACAACATACTGGAGATGCAGTTTTTGACATTGTAATTATAAACCTGTAACTAACTTACAAGTAACAAACACGTTTGTAACTTACAAGATCAAAATCCTTAAGAGACATTTCCTGACTTTCTACCCTTTTTAATGGATGCTGATTTTTCTCCTCCTCCACTTCCTCCCCTTTTTGGTAGCCAGAAGGCAGTTCCTCTTCTCAGAGTTTTCAATCCCACTGATCACATCAGATGTTAGAAATTCCAGACAGGAACAACAACAAAAAAACCAACCCTGCTTTAACATAACAAGCATTACCTAATAGCTGGGATCAGCTAATAGCTGGTAATTGTGGCTTTTACCTGTACGCCCAACAGTATTCTTTAGCTAGGCCTAAAGAAAACTGAGTCCTCAAACACATTTACATAGGGTAACACAAGTTCAGTCTGCTTGGTGTCACTTTTTTGTTGTTTCCTTTACAAAACATCTATTGGAACAGCAGCTCTATGGTCTTAAGAGGTGTGGTGAAGAAGGAAGGTCTTTGTCAAATGAGTATTGACTACTTTTTTTTTCTTTTTTTTTTTTTTAAGCATACAACATTTAAACATACTAAACTTGAACTTGAAATATATCTTCTATACATAAAACCAGAACAAGATGTGAATCATTTTCTACAAAGACTAACCTGTGATGATAAGACATTCATTGTGATCCAAGACTTCTGTGATGAGTCTCGATACAATCAGTTCTGGGTTGATTAAGAAACGAATTTCTTCTTGTACTAGTCCTGCCCCAGTCACACCACCTCCAACAAAACGGTTTGCAAAATCAACCTAACAAAAACATATTCAGGAGGATTATGAGATAGGCAAATAGCATAAGATCCTTTCATTTCCCAAGGTAAATAAAGTCCTGTACAAGTTTAAATAATTCTGTTGAAATCTGCTGCTATCACTTAAAAATACAAGTGGCAGGACAGAGAAGAGCATGTTGTTAATCAAGCTCTTTTTTTTTCCTTTCCACTTCTCAGAAAACTTAAGACAAGTGAGATATTACACAGCAAAATAAAGTTTAGCATCTCAAATGCTCTGAATCCAAGTTTTGTGAATTTTTTTGAAGAGCACATATTTAAGAATAACACACTTTTCAGTAAATGTGAAAGATGAAAACAGCAAATTACAGTATTCTTTTGGCATTTTATAGACACTGAAGAATTATTAAGTTGTCTTTTAATAAGCATTCTGCCCCAGCTGTCCACACTGAAGCATTTTTAGATTAGCATTACCCCTGTACCAGTTGTTCTGTACCTAAAAGTCTCTTATGAATTCTCCTTGAAATGCACTTGAACAAGGTAAGTAATTTTGATCATTAAGGTTTTTGCTTGAAACAGAGAAGCTCTGGACTCTATTTTTTGCTGTGACAATATATATTTTGCAAATTACATTTTTATATAGACAACAGTTTTAAAAGGATTTTGTTTATTCAAAAAAGTGATTACTATTTATGCAAATTAACTGCCCATATAAATTTATAATTTTAAAAAGTCACTTCATCTTTCAAATGCTATTAGTTTCTTATTGATTTTTATTTGGATAGCTGATGAGAGCACTTTTACAGGAGAGGAACAAAAGTTGCTGGAGTGACATGAACATCTGTGTAGATTACAAACTGATCCAGGAGTCAGAGTCAAGTCTAAAGCAGACGAAGAGCCAACCACTACAACAGCAAGCATTCCTGAAGTCTATCCTGGAAATATCAACACACTCCAGTTGTTTAAGATTTGCTGAACTTGATTATGATACAAAAAAGTAACATGAAAACTACCCAAATGTTCAGTGCGTCAGGGCCCCAAACGCACTTTAACTGTGCTGAGTAGCCTCACCTTGGGCCCCCATCCTTGCCCCCAACACATGGTCCCCCTACAAGCATACACCCATGTCCTGGACGTCACCTGAGATACATCATGTATGGGTCCATGCCCAGCCCTGTTCTCTGCTGATGCCCACTTGCTGACTGGACCTCTAAGATTGATCTTGGTGACCTGACTTATCACCTTGCCTTTGTCTGATGACCACCAGCCTGTCAGTAGAAACTGTTATTGTCACCATCCCTGCTCTGCTTGTCCCAGCCAGTGACCCTTCCCGCTGAGGCTGGGGTCACTGTGGACTTGTGCATTGTCTGGCCTTGGTCATCCTGCTTCTTCCTGGAGCCAGAGTTCTTCATCTGAGCATAGATATTTTGTTTGATAAGACTTGAAATGCCCAGGAGGAAAAAATGTCACATCCTAGGCAATACTCACTTTTACAGAGTGCAACAGAAACAGTACATGAAAAGGCAAAACTCAACCTCTTCACCTCTGAGATTATGGTATAGTTGAATAGAGACAGCAGAAAAATGGTTATTATTGAGCAGTTGCTGAGTTCTTAATAATTTCAATACACATTTGAGTGCTCAAGTTTCATAAAGGCATAAGACATTTTAAAGTTTGAGCAAAAAGCATCACAGAAAAAAGTCCTCCTACTCTGTCTCCTCCTTTTCCTTTGCAGCACTTGTTCCTGGCTAAAGAAGTTCTAACTTTTTTTTTGGTAAACGAAGTCTAGAAGGTAGACTTTTTTTTTTTTTAAAAAGCAAAGCAAAAAACAAACAACTATTTTGAAAACTCAAATGTGTTCCTTTCTATAGATAGGGACAGGACATCCTCTTTATGAATTTCTTTTGCTGACTGCCTCCCAGACTGAAACAGTGGTGCTGGCAGCAGCAAGAATGTCTCCTGAACCACTGACCTGGTCACTGTCTGGGGCACAGGAATAATTTTTAAAAAATAAACTGAAACCCTTGACAACTCATCAAGATCACATACCGAAACTTTTATCTTGTCAATCTTTGATCCTGGTTTGAACTAAAAGACCTGAAGCTGTCCAAGACTTGTGATTTCTGTCAGCTCTTTTTGTCGTGGGTACATGTGCAAACCTAGATGAGCTGGGGAACATTGACAGTACTAAGACTGCCCATAGAATTAATTTTAACATTTCTTTTACACTGCATAACACCTTGTCATTTAAGCCAATTGAGGATAAACAAATAACTTCGTTAAGCTGGCAGACCATAAAAGTATGACAGAAACATGACATAAAGCCACATTTACTGTTATATGCACTTACCTGTAGCATACCTTGTCCATTGCTTTCAATGGTGCCTTCATAGGTGACATGCAATCTAGACAGTTTCTTCTGAGATCTATCATTGAGGAAAAATATTGTACAGAAAGGATGATCGCAAAATCTCCACACAAAGACATCCATTTTAAAAGAAAACCCATCCAAACCCAAACTACTTACATACCTTAAACATAAGGTGGTTTAAAAAAAAACCTGATGGATTACAGAAAATGCATTTGCCTTTCAGAAACAATTTGTAAAGGTTTAACATAGTCGATTTTCAGTTTCTCCACCTCTATCACCATAAAACCCCAAATGTGAAACTGAAGTTCTACACTTTTCACATGTTTGTCCCACTTTAACTTGCTAACCAGTAAGAAAGCTGCAATACTTGTGTTTCCATGCTAGTTATCACCCATACTTCATTATATTTCCTGTAATTTCTGAAATCAAGTAATTCTTCTCTTTTTTTCCCCACTCAAGCAAGAGCACCAAAGATGTGCTATTGTTTTAAAAATTCACTTAATACTCATTGGCTCACAGGCAAACAAACAACAAACTCTGGCCACTCAAACTACTTGGGGAGTTCACTCACTTCCTCTGTACTTCTCTCCATAACAATCCATAGCAAACGTTTTTCTCTGTAGTACTTCCAGGCCCGAATCAATTCCATATGAATGGGATTCAGTTATCATTGATTTAAGAAATTTCTTACATTAACAGGATGATTTCACTTACCTTTCCCAGTCTGGAAACTCCTGGAGACACTGCCTTGTAAACGTCACCAATCCCGTAGGTTCTACAGGCAAACCAACCCCAGAGGAAAACGTATTAACTGCTAGAGCTTTGGTCCTTAGATTACCTTAAGTGGTAAGCTTTTAAAATTACAACAAACATCATTCTTGGCAGAAACACAAGAGCTTAACTTTCCTCAAGAGCAGCTTTGAATCTTCCCCTGACAGCCCGTGCTCAAATTGAAAACAAGTAGCATGAAGACCAAAATATTCACTTCTCTTCTCCCTTTGGAGTTTGAGTATTTTTCTTTCTACAGATCAAGGAAAAACTATTTCTTAAGTGATGTTCACTGAAATTGTAAACACTTCTAGAAAGACTTGGCAGTTAAAGTAAAATGTGCTGCCACTTAGAAAAAAACCTTTAGAGGTGACTACTGTTCAGTGTCAACAGGCAACACACAGAGTACTCAACCTACGGATGGATGAAGCAGCAGCTTATATTTCCAAGAAAGTCCTACTATGTCAATAAAAATGTAGTGTTAGTGGATTCCAAATCAAGCCATTTTCAGCCCTGCCAGGATGACAGTGAAATTCACTGTATTTCAACTGAGAAAAAGACTCCTGCCCTCAAGAGAAAAAGAGGAGCCATTGCTCATTGCAGGAAGGATGCAGTATCATCTTCACTCCTTATTTTACTCAAAAAAGTTCAGTTTTGCAACAGAAAGAAAATATCAACCTTTTATTAGGTGATGTCATCCTAATAAAAACTTCATTTGAGACTCATTTCTTTATTCCAGTAAATCTAATGTGCTGGCTTGTGAAAAACATTCAAAACAGTACGTAAAGCACAAATATACCCTTCCAAAAGCCTTAAATAATCCTATGGCTTTCTTCAAAATTAGAGGGGTTTAGGGAAAAAAAGGGTTGCTTGCTCTTAAAAAAGAGTGCACAGCTTTCAGTAATCAAGTGCTTTTCCACAAGGGAACTCTTATCAGTGGTGATATTTTACAAATTCAGCATTCAACTTTTTAGCACAAAGTCTTCAGCTGATACAGTCTCTGCTGTGTTCTTTTATAAGGAATTCAATTACCATTTACAATAGAAAGAGTTGCAAAATTATTACAGTAATTTATAGAGCTAAGTTACTTGAGTCTTACTAATTCCTTGGACAAATAAGAACAAGAAATGGGGTCTTTTAAAGGTATGATAGGAATTTTTAATTCAAGAAAAGAGCACTCAAGAATCTCATTAAATATTAAAGTTGTAACATTAAGAAATCTAATATGGTAGTTTCATAAAGTATGTTCCCAACAGATTTCATATGCACAGGGGGTCAGGGACAGCTGCATAAATTCAGGATTTGGTTTGCATGAAAACATTGTTACTCAAGTATGGAAAAAAAAAAAAGCTAGCATACTATATCTCTTCTCAGTCCCACACATAGATCACAACTCACTTTTTACCTCAGAGATTTAGTTCTATTGACATTGTTGAAAGTTTGACAGCTGAAACAGGATGTAGCTGCATTTAATTTGTGGTGAATTAAAATGAGGAACTGAAGACGGTTTGAACCAAGAAAAGGATTTTTATATTTGATAGCTTAAAGCTATCTTTCTTTTAAAACAAACCCTTCTGAGAGAAAATGAAGCCAATAGTGAAATAATGACATGTAAAGAAAAAGTTCTTTAAAACAATACTATAATAAGGATATTCCTGCAGATGTGATGTGTGCTACTCCAGTAAAATCTCTTTTGCCCCCAAAATACAATATATAAGCTCTGATACAGTTCTCACAAAAAGAAATCTATTATTGAAAGCTTAAGTACATGTTCAAATTCATGGTAACAACAGAAGATCTGTCTATGCACACTAAGGAAAATATTGCACTAACTTCTAAAAGAGATGGGGATATCTCATGTCTTGCTATCACTTGTTTTCTTTAAACTGGGTAAACTTCACAATAGAGAAGAAACCAGAAATAAGGGAGAACAAACCAGAAAAACCTGAACTATCAACACAAGTAGGGTAAAATCCCTCAGAACTCCAAACATTTCAGCCAAAGGACTAAATGTACATACCGCAGGAAATCTGAAGCTTGATTCAGAGTCTTTAAGCCTGTGATTTTAATGACTACGTATGGTGCTATGTTCCCTCTACATTCTCACTCTGATGTGGTGCAGCAAGTAGCCGCATATATTACAAACATTATACATATGTATGTTTATATATATACACATATACACATTTATAAACACACATACTCTTTAAAAAAAAGTATATAAAAAAGGAGGGTGAAAAATATCTCTCTATATTTTACAGAACCCCCATATATACAGATCTCAGAAAAAAGAAAACAGAGTAAGCTCCGTGCAAAAAATTTAATTGCATACATCATCTATATGAGAAGAATTGACATTAATATGAATATCAATGTACTTAGCAAGCTGGCTTTTGTTACACACTTCTATCATAATGCTGCATAGCCATTTTTTAATTTAATGGGATTAAATTTTTCATGTATCTGCTTTGTAGCTCAAAAAAAGAATAAAGGATATACTTTTTTCTGTGACTCTCCTAAAATAGCAGAAAAGGGTCTTAAGTTTCTCAGGCTTCCTTGGTGACCTTCCTTCAAACAATCTGAAAAACAAGAAATAGAAGCAATTAATTAGATTTCAGGAAGATAGTGCATAGTAATTAGGTTACTTACTAATTATGATTTGATTTTTTAACTCTTCTACACGTATTTCGATTAGCCTTGCATTTAAATACTGTACTGCGGAAAGAACTCTCTAGACAGCCCCTCTGTAACACGGGTCTTTAGAATTAACAAGTTCATTTACTTGCTAAATTTCTGATGAAGATGCTAAGTGAATGCCTATCTCACTCATACTGATTTTGTAATATCAAAAAATGTAACTTCAATATGAACATCCAGGAAAGCTACTAGTTCTATTTGCAACAGACTGGCTTGGATTAAAAGAAGTGACGGAGGTATGAAAACATGTATGTTGAGTACTCCAAGATCCAAATGTCTTACCCTACTTTCAGCTCAGTGAGTTGCAGAAAAGAATCAATGCAAGCATATTGCTTTCAAGAGTTGCACTGCACCAACAGCGTTTCCAAACAACCTACCCGCAACAGAAATGGTTTCATCCACTGGGCTACTACTGCCATTCTAACATTAATTCGTAAAAACCTAAGCATTAAAAAGAAGCATCCTATTTTTAGCCATTAAGTGAATGTATTCTTTTAAGGTTAGCTGAAATACTTTTACTGCATCATCTGTCTTCCAGCAACTTGAACACGCATTACTTAATTTCACTTCCAATAAAGTGACAGGGCATTGTTATTGGCAACACATAATGGAATTTATCTGGAAGGAAGAACAGCGGCGACTTCAGAAATAACATCCTTTGAGTAGGAAGTTCACTAAAAGCTGTCTGATACAGTGAAAGCCCTGAGGATGTAAGGTTCCCCCCCAATAAACAGTCTAAGTAAAGGAATGACACAACATTATTCATTTGTTTCCATGTACTGGAATGACAACCTGCCTTTAAAACCCGAAAGCTGTCAGGTGAATTTAGCTTTCAGTAGTGAAGTGAACTAGATTTTTTCAGTATTTAAAAATTCTTATAAAGTATACATGCTGGAGAGATCCATTTAATCTAAAATCTATATTAAGTCACAGAAGGTAATTTTAAAAAGGTTAAAAAGGTTTTATGAAAACATTTTTTATTCTTTGAATAATTAATCAGGATTTTAAGAAGGCAAACTCCAGACTCATACAGTCTATTTTAAAATAGGCCAATATGCAAGTTCTATCTATGGGTTGTGCTTGCACAACTAATAAGGGGTTCATAAAAGAAAAAGTTGGGGGTGGTGGTGTAGGTCTTGCCTAAATGCATAAATTATCTCTGACCTTTTATCTGGAAATCTCATTTGGTATGAATCCTTTAAACTGGTTAATTTATCTATTAGCCCAATCATGCCTTTACTCATTTTTTCCCTCTTTACATCAAATTGAAATCTTGCTTATGTTGCAAACTCTGAGGAGAGAGTTCTTCCTGTCACAAAGGTGATACATGATTTGGCATAACTAGCAGACTGGGCAGGAGAAGTCCAGAACTGGAGAAACTATGCCTGAAATACATCAGATCAAGCTAAAAGGCAATGCCAAGGCAGATGAACTTGGTTTCATCCATTACAATTACTCACCAAAATGCAGTCACTCTGTCAAGTAGGGAATTTCAACCAAATATTTTTTTAAATCTGAAGTGTTCAGCATTGGCCTGTCTTTTTTCTTGTTAAAACCTGTGATAACTACCTCTCTTCTTTCTCCTCTAGGATCAAAGCTAGAGTAATGCTGATTTGCTTCTGAAAAAAAATCTCATTTACAGCATTTGGTGTTCACAAAACACCATCTATAATTACAATAATGAGAAGAGGTATCTGTATTTCTTTTCTAGCCTTATATGGCTGGGTAAAAACCACAGGGCATCACAGAAGAATTTGAAAAGCTCTGGGTTCTGACACAGGCATCCCTTGCTGTAGAGGGATACTCCATACAGTGGGGATAGAAGAATACTGTGGCATTCAAAATTATTCATATTTTGACCTAGTAGCTATATGCATCCAGTAACTACATGCATCAGATCTTTTATAGCAGTTAGCCCAAAAGCTCTCACCACCCCCCTTCTCCTCCTCACAGTATTTGCTTTTCTTCGACATGACATAACATAAATTGTACTTTCTCTTTGAAAATCCACCGTTAAATACAGAAAATTAAAATTGTAAAAATTATTTATTTATTAAAACGAAAAGCGGGTAACACCAGTGCTGCACACACGTTTTAGGACTGAATCCACCACAAATGATGTTTGTCCAAAACAGAACGCACTCATAAAAGGATAGCCATTTATGGCAGGTTGAAGGCACCATGTCTTAGATTAATATGCTTGGATTTACTTCATATTTCATGTGTCTAGAATTTACCTTTATAGTGAGTCAGTGGCAAACTGAAGATGGTTATCTGCAAACATACTTTTTATTATATATATGTTTGCAAAATACAAAACCCTAGTATATTACTTGCATATTTTCATATAACCAGACCAAGGAACTCTTGTCTTCTGCTATTTCAAGCAAAAGTGTTTTACAACATTAGGAATTTGTTTTAAAGGCCAATCAGACCAGTGGAAAAATCCCCACAGATTTTAATGGGCTACAAATTAGCCTGAAACCCTCATAGTATCTAATTATTTAAAGTTATTGATATTCATTCAGTTGAATTTGATTGCTTCATATGTGCTTTTAAATTTCCACAGAAATCACATCACAATGACATCAACGATTCTGAAGACTTCCATGAAGCCATACTAAAGTCAGAAGAAAAGCACAAGAGAAAAACCAACATGCATCCCCCTCCAATACACACAGGCAGCCAAACTTTCATAAGCGCAGCACAAAGTAACCGGCCATCTTTGTGAACGCAACAGTAAAAGCAAGTGATATTTACAACAATTGAGAATGGCCCGGACCTGCCTCATTAATTTAAGTGAGGATATAACATGGCAGAGTTATGAATGTTTTAACCTTGAATGTTACTTCTGAAATGATCAATTAGGCAACATAAGTCATTTTATTTCTGAAGCAAATACCTTTATTTTAAAGAAAAAAGCCAGATGAGGGCATCAATAAGATATTAAATAAAAATCTCTTCAAGCTCTGAGACACAGATCCTACTAAAAAAAACCCACCCAAAAATGTAAGTAGAAACCACATAATCAATTTCCTGACAGAAGAACTCAAGGCCAAAACCCATTAATTCCAATTAAAGAACTCATCCAAATGAAGTGCACTGTACATCAAATGCAAAGCACTGCAAGCCCACTTTCAGTTGAAGTAATTGAAATATTACTGGCAACTGCATATGTAAGCTGTTTTGCTTTGTACAAGATGTTCCCATTGCCATGCAGCTAACTTCAATTTAGCAGATATAGGAGCTAAGAAAGCTTGCAGGCCTGATCACCAAACACAGCTGCAAATTTATCTCTGGCTCTCTGGCTTTCAAGCCAGAGTATGGCAATGTTAATCAAATAAAAGACTTCTACAGAGATACGCTTAAGTATTCAAAGGATCGAGGTCAGATATTTAAAAACATAAGAAAGTAAACGTGTGAGCAATGTCATAAACACAAAGTAGATTGTTAAAGTCATTGTGGCTAAATGAAAACTCTTTCCTAGCAAATATTCAGACACTTAATTCAATTGTTCTGAAGAGAAATCCTATATATGAGAAATAAAATATTAAAAATAAGAACTGCTATTAGGAAAATGTAAGAAAAAATTAAAAATTACTCAACAACTGTCTGTAAGCATATAGTAAAGTTACAAGACAACAGTTTGTAATAATTATTGAAATAGTATAAAAACGTGTGCATTTGTTTTTGCACTAGCATTTCCTTAAAATTTTATGGTAGAAAAAAATATTTTAAAAGTGCAATCAATACTCTGTTTTTTGCAGTGTCATTGCCTGTGAACTCAAAATTGTATTATTTTCAACCAACATTTCCACCTCAGAAAGCTGGAGCCAAAAGCTCTAAAGAACCTGCTCTTAAGTCCTTTGAGTGCAGAGGAAGCGGTAAATCTGCAAGGTACTTTCAAAGGATGTATTGCCAATGACGCAACATCAACATGATTTAATAACATTAAGAGCTACACAAAAGTGACCTTGGCATGCACATAGTTTACTGGGGAAAAGTTGAACCAGCTTAAGTAAACAGTTCCAAAATACACTGTTTCTGATTAAGGTAAAATTAAAATACAGTAGTTTACCTGTAAAATTTAATTTCCAAGGAGCTAAATTGATCCCTTGATGTTACTTGAAGAACTGGCTCCAGTAATTTTTACAAGCAGAAGGAACCATTACAATCATGTGGTTTAACCTCCTAGTTAAATAATTTCGTATCGGTGTTTCCATCCCCAGCCCGTATCTTCCCATCCCCAGGCTGGGCTTCCTTTGAATGTTTCTTTTCAAAGACTATAAACGTGTCTTTACATTGAAATCATAACCTATCATAAGACTCAGAAATCCATCCACACTATAGCAATATGCAAAAAATTCACAGTATGGATCATACTTCAAGGAATATTTCCCATTCATGAATCCATGGCATTTCACGTGTGCTGTTTGCAAAAACATGAATACACAATTTTATACTTATGGTCCCCACAATTAACTACGTGTGCTTTTTCTTAACTACCACAGGCACTAAAAAGTGCTTTTTTTTCCTCTAATAGTTGAAGACACACTTGTATTATTTCTAGAATTTTAGTGTGATCTCACTAAAGATAACATAGCATCTAAGTAAGTGCAAGACATTTTACTAAACTTCATTTTTCTCCTACCAATAAAAGTGGAAGAAGGATTTACAAGGGAGTAGTATGGATAGATGAATTTAACTCAAAGGGACTGAGCAGGGGGAAGGATGCAAAGTTAAGGCAGAAATGAAAATACTGAACCGACGTTGCCTTCAACCTCAAGAATAGAGGTAATCACTGAACAGAGCTTTAGTCTAATGTATAGGATGACAAAACACTTGCAAAAAGAATAGACCAAGCATCTTTTTGTATCTTGTTGCATTTCAAGCCTAAGATTATCTGATGTAGAGGTGGAAATACTATGCTTATGTATGTTACTCTCAAACGGGTATTACTCTCCATATGATTGAGGGCTCTCTTCCTTAAAAGGCTAAGTATTCTCAATTGCTAGCAATCTTAAAGGGAACTACTAAAATTTCATACTGATATATGGAACCCTAAAGAAAAACTAATACAGTGCTGAATGGCACAATAAACTCATCATTTAGGATTACATTGGTTGCACTGGGGAGCACACAAGAAGCATATCTTCCATCTTTCTCCTGCAATTTTTTCCCCCGCAGGGGGGAATAAAAAAAAAAAAAGGTGGAGTTGCACAAACAGAAGAGAAAAATAACTCTCCCTTTTTTGAAAACAGTATCATATTTGTAATGAAGTATGCTTTTAAGCTTTGATTTACAATGCTAAGCACAGTTGATCAAAACACTTTGTTTCAGTAAGAGTTCTGTCACAATATTATTTGACATTTTTATTGAGTTGTGCTCAAGGTAACCTCAGTCACACGCATATTAAGGACTACCTATAGATATTTGTGTATCTATCGTCTAGAAAATCTGTATGCATTAATGTGCACAGAGAGCGATCCCTATCACATAAGAGTTGGAATGTGTATACAATTACGTGTGCTTATCACATGATTGCACAGGATACAGAACAATCTCTTTCACTCTCTAAATATATGAAAGCAATTCAGCCTACCGTATAGGAATAACTGGAATTACATTAATAACCTGCATCCTTTGCCTGAAGTATTTTCTGAGAAAGTTGTTTCAACTGATTATGTATTGGGTGGGGTTCCCCCCATACAGAAATATTTATCTGACTTTTAAACTAGAGCACTACATCACTAAAGCTTTGCTTCAATAAAAAAAGATGGAAGATATTCCAGTCAGTTACTGGTCAAGGACTTTTCATGAAGAATGGAGGTGCAACAAGTGTTTCATTGCTACTATTTACACTCCCCTTACCAAGAGAAATGAATTATATAGTGTTTC
>NW_009636565.1:22360-39609 GCF_000690535.1 Cariama cristata | reverse complement strand
CTTATATACCTGTATGTTGTGACTAGCAATACCCCAGACCCACTCTGGTCTCCAAAGCACCCCAGGGAGTGTGCAAGACAACCCACTAGGATGCAGGAAGAAAATATTTTTTGTACCATTCATAAAATAAAAAATATTTTTAAAACAGTGTTTATTTCATCTTTATCTCATACTTTTTAATTTAAGAAATTTAAATTTCTTTGTGCATATTTCAAAATGTAATACATTAGTACAGTAGCACATGCATGCAATTTGTAACTAAACAAATATGCATATACTGGGGGTGCATGCTCAAAAATTTTTTACTGATAGGTATGTGTGATCAAAAAAGTTTTGAGACCACTGTCCTAGACAGCTTTCAATATTTAAACATCAATTACATAATGTAAGATGAGGAAACTTTGGCAAATTTAAGATGGGAAATTCTTATATCTGATACAAAATATAAACCCTTACCCTTAAAGTCCTGCAGCCATTGAAAATATTTTAAGTGAGAACTAAAAGTAAAACTATTCAGAATATCAAAGCTTCAATTCATGAAATTTGGACTTTATATAAATCAAAAGCAGAATAATCCAGATGATAAATTCCTCCCAGAAAGAGGAATGGCAGACAAATAAACCAGCTCTCTGACAGCACAAAAGGAAATGCCACTGTCCAGATCTTGCACTTCTTGATAAGAAAAAGTAGAACCTTATAAGTCAGGTACAGCAACCTCCATTCTGCTCTTCTGGTGCCTAGTGTCTCTCTCTTCCACTTAACACGAATTCCATCTTTCTGTTTTAAAACCTCCTTTTCCTTTTCTCTGTTTATACAGGATGTAATTTAGAGTTTTTTAATTCCCTTGGCATCAAGTAGGAGAAAAACCTACCTCATAGTCAATTTCTTATTTACTGTCATGCATCATAAGTACAAGCTATCGTCAAAGTTATTTAAGAATGTTGTACTATTCAACACCATGATGTTTAATTAGAACTTCATTTCTAGATTAAATAGTGACTTTTAAGATTTGTATAAACAAAAAATTGAGCAATGTAACTTTGTTGGTAATCTAGATGCAAAAACTAGCTGTCTGTCTCAGATGCCGACATATACCCACATCTCTATTTTCTGTGTTTTTCTTTTTGTACTTTTGTTTATTGTGACAAGTAACTTGGAGCATTATAAATCTAAGAAAAAGTTTTAGTGACTTAGGAGTCTTAAAATACATCAGATTGATACCTGACTTCTACGAAATGCTAAGATGCTAACTCCAAATATTCAACACCAAGAAACAGTAGGGTAAAATGTTTCACCCTGAGAATCTAACACAAAACACATCCCACAGCATGGTACAACTAAGTTCTGGACTAAATGACTGTATTTACTAAGCTAACAAAAAAAGATTCATATTGAGTACTACTTTAATCACTACAGCAAAGTAATTACGTCCGACTGGTTAAGAATAGCATCCTTTTGAAGTTGTCTATGTAAAGAGTATTTAATAATTTACCACACAAATGTTGATTTAAATTTTTTCAGAAAATTATACTCTTCTTAAAGTACTCCATCCAAAGCTAATTTGAACATTTATCTAAGGCAGGCATAACAGCATCAGTCTTGTAGGATCAGTGTCTGTAAACTCAGAAAACCTAGAACCACTTTTCAGAGGAGCAGTGTATCTCTCAGTCCAAACCAAGTTCTCTCAAAGTTGCTAGATAATTTATTCCCCAGAGAATACTCATTAGTGTTGCAAAATTGATGTTGTTTATGAAGAGACAATTGCATTACTGGTAAATTAGATTTCGATTCTCCTGCATAAACGTACTATACAGTTTGCCCATTTCCTTTCATATATTATACATTCCATAAAAGATATATATATATATATCTTAACTAGCAGGTTTTTCCTCTCATTTTCAATCACTTAAAATTGCTTTAAAGCTTTGTTTGAAAAAGGTGAAGAAATTCAGTCCTAGTGGAATACTGGAATACTCAGATCAGAGCACCCACTAACATTTGTGCCAAAAGATCCACCAGGCTTATGTCATTAGACATACTACCTTCAACTATGAACTCACCCTCAATTACTTTGATGGGAGCTGTTACAGATCTCCAGTTTAACTACAGTAGTTTTTGAAAAAGGAAAACAGAGGAGTTATTGTAACTTGACACAACAGCTAAGAACAAATCTGTGGCAGGTCAAAGACACAGCAAAAGCAAAATGGGTCCTTGACAAACCTGTCTCCTTTTCAGTCATCCAGAACACTGACTCAAGATTGCAGAAGTTTTTCTTCCTGATGCTTTGCTTTTACATATAATTAAACTAAGTAGTTTCCTAAATTACCAGATTTTATACTGTTAAGACACAAGTCTGATATCTTGGTCAACAGAGGGGAAGAAAAACCTCCACAGTGCGGTCTTGTGTGACAGTGGGTGGTATCTGTTTCAGCATCTTATAAAAATAAATGCAAGAAAGCATAGCTCAATCTTATCTTTAATGCATTTCAAGATGAATATATTTTTTATGAAAGTGCTACATTAAACCACAAACTATTCACAAAGATTAATTATGAGTATCACCATAAAAAACTACTTTAAACTGTGCAACCATCATAATTGTAGAGATGATCTCAGAAAAGTCAACACAATTCCTGCTCAACATTCAACCAGCATACAACTTCCATGGAAAATTTATACGTAAGAGGAATAAAATGGCAAATTTAATTATTTCTTTCTTTTGTGATGGGATATTTTTTGCATAAAGCTGTCGAATCTGTTTCCATCTTACATATTGTGTTTTTAAAAAAAGAAAAACTGAACTCTAAATTTAGCTTCATACTTTGAACAGAAGCAGTATTTTATGCTATTTAGTATGATCTAATGTTTCACCACCAAACAGATGTCATTCTGTCTATTAGAATTCATAAATATTAAAGCTCTCAAAGTTAAACTATGGATTCCATTTTATTAACTACATTTGAACTTAATTATGCCATTGGTGACTTAAGAAGCATAATACGCCCATCCATGCTGAATATGAAAAGGAACAATTCCATTAAATTACTGAATATTTCATTATACACAGGTGACTCAGTCTGTAGCATAATGAACAATCATAATGGACAGTCAGTGTCACAACATACTATTAAACTAAGTGCTTCGGTGTCAAAAGAGGAATGCTCTTACAAATCAGCTAATCTACGTTTAAAGCCAGTGCAACTAAACTGTCCAAAGGGCTGAGGTAGACAGTATCAAGTCACATTTTATTCCTGAATAAATGTGTCCAGGTGTGGTGTTTTGCAGGAACAGCCATTGTGCTTTGAATGCACCACCTTAGTTTGAATCACTTCTCAGGCTTAGATAAGCCTGTGTTTCCCAGTCTCAGCAGAAGCACTGCAAGATACATAGGGCAATGTTGGTTATGGTTATTATAATTGCAGCCACTGCAGAGACGTCAGAGCTCCCCCAAAATGTGCCGAGTTCAAAACCAAGGAGCTGCTTCCTAGCACATATGCAGTTTTCACAGTGTGGAACAAAATGAGCAGCATGCTCATATCCCGGGCAAAAATGACTAGGAATTTTTTTCTCCTCTCATTTGGTAAGATCAACAGGCAGGAGAAGAGAGGTAAAGCATAGATGACTTCTGTTAATACTAACACATACAATGGCCTTCCTTCCAATCAGTTGCAGTTACTAGCACATGCACCAGCATTCAGACAACTTGCCATCATCACTGCAGTAACAGTGCCAAGCACTGGTGCACCAGAAAATGCTTAACAGGGGGCAGGGGGTGGGGTGGTGGTGAGAAAAATAACGAATAAATTCTCAGTATCTTGCACTGACTATCTGTTGTTTTGTCAAACAGATTTGTACCTTCAGGGGAATAGGGGTGGAAGTCACAATACATTAGTTAATACCACATAAAAACCTAAAGCAGGGAGAAGTCTGGGAGGGAAGAGGGAACATGACAGCATTTAAATGTAGAAATTGTAACTACTGTATAGTGTATAAAAAGGTAATAGTGGTTAAGTCTGCATAAAGAGAATTGATAAATGACTGCCATGTAAAACCGAAAACACAAGAAAGAAACAGCCTATACAGTTGTGATTCTAACTTAAAGCATTGATTTTATTTTTTCAGTCTCAAAGAGTTGAGGGTAGGGGTGGAAACCTTTTCTGTGAACGCAGAAAGGGCATGCATAGCAGAATTGAGGAACACTGCATTTGCTAAAGAAAAAAAAAAATCCCTCAAATGCTAGCATCTGCTCAGTAATTTTGCTTTGTTAGAGAACCATGGCAGATTATTTTTTTGTACCCAAAGTCATTCATTCACAGTCATGTAGCAGATGAATTATGCTGAGGAAAGAACTTAGTCTGGAAAAAGCTGCAGACCATAATACTCTGGGGAGAAAGGGCTGCTGTGTGGAACAATCTGTTATACCCATCCCTAAGCAGACAGAGCAGAACAGCAGCCTCCAAAGCCTTTACATAAAAACATTGTTACAAAGAGGAAAAAGAGTCACAAACATTTTAACTTCAGTCATTGCCTACTGCCTTTTGAGTATATCCAGCTTCACAGGTGGCTTTTTTGTAACAGCTGAAAATACACACCGCAATGGACCAAACCTTGTCGTCTTTACAAGTCTGAAACAATAGCTGAAAACATGACATTTTATTCTCTGTCCTTGCTTCTAAAGAACTAACTTTTCAGGGTGAGAAAATACAGGGTTGACAGGAGGAAAAAGAGAATACTATCTATTCTCCTCCTCCCTCATTTTAGATTTCAACCAAATCAGGTTATATACAGTAGCAGCACGATAGAAAACTATAAATTCTTGTAGTACTCTCTCCACCGCTCACTCTCTTCAATCTCCTTTTGCTTTTATCCTGTCAGTCCCCCTCTCACTGACACATTCCCTGTTATTTTATCCACAGCCTGTCACACCTCATATTCTACTTCACTAATCTGCTCATTATCAAGTGCAAAATACACCGGGGGTGGGGTGGGGGTGTGATTTTGGTCCAACAAATGGTTAAGTAAAAAAAGGACTGAAAAAGGAAACTGCAATGATATAAAAATTGCATAAATTGACATAAGCTTTGTATTGAAGGCCAGGTTGGATGCTTTGAGCTTTGAGCAACGATGCCAGGCTTTGAGCAACTTGGTCTGGTGGAAGGTGTCCCTGCCCATGGCAGAGGTGTTGGAACGAGATGATCTTTAAGGTCCCTTCCAACCAAACCATTCTATGATTTTACGATGATTCTGCAATTCCCCTCTTTTCTCCAGTTTGGCAACAACATTCTTGCGCTTACACGAGTAAAAATGGCTTTCTACCCTATGTGACTAAAACCTGAGTATCACCTCATCCATAATGCAAGAGGAAGGCCTATTACCCCTTTTAAATAACATTGTTGGAACTTACTACGCTAGCACTAGGAGGCCAAATCAGAAAACAAAGGAGGACTGACTGGAACAGGGCAGAAAATCCTGAATAGTTAATACTTTATACTGGTCATTCTTTAAGTCTATGGCAGGAAACTATTTGCCTAATAATTTGCCAAGGGTTTTTAAATAAAAATAGTTCAAAATATTACGCCCCAAGCTAACCACTAGTATTACACTGTACTACTATAACTTTACATTTGTGTGGAATGTTCATAGAAGAGAACATGAATTTACTCCAGTGATTTAACAGCATTTTATTCTATAGATGGTAAGAATGTAACTGCTTAATTTATAACATGCCTAAGTTACAACAAAAACTGGTACCTTAAAGTCCTTTAAAAAAACCACATAAAATTCAGCTAGAAGTGTGTAGCTGGTGCAAACAGAACTTCCAGAACTTTACTGTCCTCTTTCACTGCTCTGAACATAAATCTCTATTAGTGCATGGATGGTACGTTTCATTCATTTGTTCTTATGAACTACCGGTGGAAAAATATACAGAATTGTATGGCACATTAATGCCCATCCGCACTTCTCTTCATAACCCACTGCACTGTTGGAATAAAGACCAAGACACTGACCATGGTGTTTCTTCTGAAATACACACTATAGGAGAAACCTGTGCTAGCCCTTAAAGACAGCAAGCACCGAAACTGTTATTAGTACATCGGCATGCCTAACAATTTATTCTGGAAAGTTCTAGTCTAATATAGCTCTTATGACACACATCCCCAAGTGTGCTGGATCACAGCTAACAGTATTTTTATATTTAATCTCAGTTTTCAGAGCATATACACTACACATGTTAACTGTGAGGAATAAGAAAAACTCTAGATCAATAATCTATCCAAGCTCCAGCCTAATAAACTTAAGGCTGACCTACACAGACTTGTATGGAAGGGCCCAGAAGACGACAAACTCTCATTTCTAATCTACAACTCCATGTGAACCATAATATTCTGCAGCAGGAAATGTCTCCATCCTCTTTTCCCATTTAAAACTGCATATTTTAAAAATAAAAGATGTGAAGAAATATTTCTAATCAAATCTGTCTGTAAGCTAGCATTGAAGAAAAAAGAATAAATGTTTGTTTAGAAATCGGAGTATCTTTAATTAAATTCTTACTGTGTTCTTGAAACCTTTTTAGGCTAATCTGCAGAAAAAAAGGAGAGGTTTATTTTAACACGCAGCTCTACAACTGCCTTAAAATGATAAGAGATTGTATGGATGCTGAAGAATCAAGTCCTATTGATCTGACTTAATGTGCAGATCACCACTGCTGACACAAAGCAGACAACAGAAACATGGCTAGGGAAACACTGACCTTTAATTTAAACACATATAGAACACTTGAAGCACAACTGAACTATACCATTCACAGATGAATGGGTTATGAGGAGGTAGGGAATTGTGTCAGCCTAATTATACCAGAACAAAAGCGTGTCTGTGCATGCATAAAAAAAATTTTGGAATATTAAGCATATCTTCCTGCACACAAGATCCTTTCATACATAGTTGCATAGTTTTCTTGTCCCTTAGAGATAAACAGAAAAGACAGAAAGCAAACTACTGAAATCAGTGACAGAAACATGAAAGAAACAAGGACTTTCTTCCCTAAATGACAACAATAATGTTTTCATTGAAGAGTTATCAGCTTCATTTACTCTGGAGTGCCATACCTGTTGAAGTTAATGTCTGGATAACTAGAATACTCAGACTTCATCTTCGCATTGCGACGTGGAAAAGTACAGAAGAAAGCATTGGCTAGAAAACTAGCAATCTGTTCCTGTGACATTGTGATGGAGTGATTCATCTTTTGTTTCAGTAGAGGTATTGGCTACCAACAAAAGAAGTGAGGGGGAGGGAGGGGCAGGAGAGAAGGGAAGAAAGGAGAGAGAAAAATAATTAGCTTACCTGTTTTAAAAGAAAAAATAGGAGGGCAAAAATCACATTTGTTAAATTAGAGCAAGAGTAATTTGGGCCATTGGTGAGCCCTTTAATCAGCAGCACCATTAAAGTCAAGAACAGTTTATTCCAGACAATTCAGAAAAAGCTTGCTTGACAAACTGCAGATTTCTAATCAATAATAAAAAGAAAGACTGAGAAAACACAACTTATCCAACAAAACCATGAGGAATGGAGAGGGAAAAAAAAAAAAATAGATGGGATGTTGCAAATCCTAGGCAACCTTAAAAACCGAAATAAAAACACACTTTCAATAGCTGTAGAGTTAAGAACCCTTAAGGAATGCTTTCACCTACAATAATCATGCTTTATACTTTACAAAGAAATATGGAAATCACACTACAGATGATCACTCTCTGACTTGCTTTGAATTTTTTTCCATCCTATTTGAAGAAATAACACTGATAATATTTGCAGAAAGTGCATGATTATCCATTCTTTTATAATCAAAACAAACAAAAAGCTCAGCTTCACTTTGGAGTTTTATTTGATTCTCGTCAGAGTTTCTTTAATATAAAGAAGAAACAAAGGGGCAGAGGGGACCAAAAAAACCCCCAAAGTGTTATATGTCTTCCATTTTATCAGGCTTTAGCCTCCTGATTTGGAATTTTTGTGCACGCTTTCACAGCATTTTTTTTAATTATGTGGTAATACTTGCGGGGGGGGTAGGGTGGGCAATATTATTCTGACTGCTAAGGAGTCCAGTAACAATTACAATAAACCCACTTGACAGCAGAAAGAACACAGTTTTCACCTCTTCTTCTAATATTCTCAGCCATCATCATTGGCCTAGCTCCAGGAAAGCTAAGCAGCTACATTTTAATCCTTTTAGTTGTGAATACAGAAATTGCTACTAATTTAGACTGTTGAATATACAGCCCTGTTTACTCCACAAAACAAACAAGTTTTCCTTCATTCTTATAGCTACCACATTCACATTCACTGAAACTCATTCCGTCTTCTGGCTATTTAATTAACAAGCTATATAATGATGTCTGAAGTCACACAGCTAGAGGGGGAAAAAACACCTCAGCAGCTCCCTAATAAGTTCTACAAACCTATAAAAATAGGATATTTTAGACAGTATGTTATATTGGAACAAATTTAGCTTTATGTCTAACCAAAAAAAAAGTCTGAAGCTCTTTACAATTTACACTGCCTAACAGTACATCATCTTTATAAAAAGGCATTACTGCATGAACTTGCAAGTCTTATGCTTGACTTCGTGTTCAGAAACTTCATAGCATTCTCAAAAACTTCCCCCATCAATTGAGTAGTAAAAAAAAAGTTTAAGAAATATTCATACTGTTTAAAATTATATATGTACTGTAGGACTCCCACAGGATAACTAAGTAGGGACAGATTTTCCCTGCTCCTGTCCAACAAAATCAATTCAGAAAGTTATAACAAAGGAGCTTACAAATTAGAGTCGTTACCCTGCTAATGTGTTACCTATCATACACCTTCACTTCTTGATCTGTCCTATTCACTTTTATCAGCTTTACTACCTACAGAACTGATTCCCATAACAATAATAAAGAATTAGTTAAGATTTGTATGTGCGCAAGTATTGTGATGCTTGAACCAGAATAAAATACGCTCCCAAATAAATGAAGGCTTTATGAAAATACTACTTCCTAGGATTAAAAAATTTCCAAAATGAATAACTTCAGACATCTCATTTTTTTAAGTATTTCAGTTTATAAGTGTGATTTTCAAACCTGAAAGGTTTCAGGGTCATTTCATTTAAGAAAAGCAAGAAGCAACTCCAGCATATAGAAAAGAAAGTGCTACTGAATTTCAGGCTAAAAATATGACAGCGAGAGATACATTTTTTTTTTAACATTCTATTATAACATTATAGATGGGCATTGTCCATTCTGCTCCCTAGGCCTCAGCTACATTCAACACAAAAGCTATAGCTTTTATTAAGAACATAACATGATCCTGATGTTTTGACCTTAGCCATTAGTTACAGGTTGCAGAAAAGTGGTCTACCACAGAGCACTTAGCTAGCTGGGTTTACTTACCTGGGTGCAGATACTGGGGAGACAGAGCGCCAGCTTGACCATGTCAGGAAGAATGGACTGGAACAAATGTTGAGCCTCTGCATCTTCAAGAACCTGTTAAAAAAAAAGTAAGGGAAAAAATATTTAAAAAAAAAAAAAAATCAACCACACACACAAAACCCACAAACAAAAAAAAGGCTTTTACCTCAAAAATAATGATTGTATGAAAAGTTTGTGAAAACAGGACCCAACCAAAAGATAAGAGAAAAAAAAAAGTCCTGTAACTCCACACACACAAGTCTGTAGCATTTTTCATGGTAGTACCTTATTGCATTTTACCTTGCAATAATCCACTAATTGAAATACAGAAACAACTCTCAAAAGTTGCAGTTGAGAAAACATGTCACCAAATGCCCTATAAAGGAACCTTGAGTAAGTTATTGTATGACTTCATTCATTCCAAAGCAATGAACCAAATTCTCAACTGGTAACAATCACGACCTAACCGCAAAAGTACTGGAACGATTTACTTAACTTTCACATTCAGGTCATAGTCCAAGACAAGTACCTGTGACATTCTCCTGGCTAAGGACACATGAAAAGCACTGCTGGGTCAGATCAGTGGTCCTCAGCAGCAGCAGCAACTGGAAATGCTATGTAAGAAGAGCATGCAAGGCTGGCTGCTTTCTGCTGTTCACCTCCAACCATGTTCCCTCAAGAACTATAGCTCTTGGATCACATACGTTAAAGGGTACAGCCTGCCTGGTCCCACATGCTGAAGTTGTAATCTTTTCAGCTTCTTCCTGTAAGACAGCTGAGCCTACAACTATTTTAGCTGCCCTTCTCTACCTGTTCTAACATTCCTCCCAAGAATGAGAGACCAGAATTGACAACACTCACAAAAAAATGAGCACACCAATGTTTCACAAGGGTTCTCAAAGCTTTTACACTCAAGACCTAATCACATCAAGCCCTTCTTGTCCTATTCTCAACTCCCCTCCAGACACCATGTGGCCCACTGTTTGGCTGCCAAAGCGTATCAAGCCAATGTATTCAGAGAAAGTCCAGGATCTCTCTTTTAAGTTGGAACTCCCAGTTCTGATCTCAACATCATGTACCCAGGGTTTAGATGAACCCACCCACACCCCCATTCATATATCGTACACCTATTTTTAAGAGGTGCAAGAGGTTCTTTACGGTGAGCAACGCTCTTCTAAGAAAAGCTAGGATAGGCATAGGAATGGGAGGTTGTGAAAAGAAAAGCAACATAAAGCAGTGCAGTTGCAATACCCAAAGTGGCACAAAAGCATGCCGTATCCTCAAAAGTCTCACATTCTGCTGTATGAAGGGGCTGAAGTAAGATCAAGGAGAGAAAAGCACATTCTCCATCCTCGTGTGCAGTGGAGCAGTTTTTTCCCCGATATAGGGATCCATGCACCAGCTGTGACTGGCTGTCAGATTTGCATGCTGCATTTAAGGCAAAAGGCAGAGAAGAGAACATACAACTTGCACTACAGCTAGGGAACGGAAGATGAAGGCCACATTTCAGCCTTCTGCCTCCCTCCTTCCCCTACATCCAGGGAATTTCTATTTGAAAAAACTACCTTCTATCAGTTTCTAGATTAAAATCATTAAAATTCTGAAACTAACTTTAAAACTATAGAATATTATTTTTCAAGTAAAACTGTCAGAAAATAATTGAATTTACTACCAATTTCTCCCAAAAACAAGAGCAGACAGAATGGATGAAACAGCATCAAGGTATTATAAACTTCAGTCTCTGCAACATTTAAGACTAATTATGAAATCACAGAAAGTGATCTTTTTAGTCATATAATCAAAGCTTTGTAATTCACATGTCAATGGAAAGTTTCACACAGACTTCACAATGTAAAAAAGATACTGGCAATTTTCTTAAGAGGAAAGAAAATATGGTGCCTCTGTTTCAAAGCATACTGTTCCCCATAAATGCCAAGCCAAAAATATTGTTTGAAGGCTAACAACTTTTAACCATTAAAATAACTAGAGAAGTATCACTGTTCTATTCCCTCCTGTTCCAAGTGATATAAAAGAATAAGAGTGCTCAGGAAGTTAAAAAACAAACCACAAACAAATGCTCAAAGGACAAACAACTTATGGTAGGGAAGGGTGTTAAATAAAACAATCCCAATACCTACACAGTTACTTTCCATGCATGATGTATGCTGCTAATGGAGACACACAAACAAGGTTTTAATTTAAAGTTTCAAACTGAAACAAGAACTTACAAAGAACAGCAAGCCTAGGAAATATGAAAATCATTTCATATAATAGAGGAGGAATCCACATACATATACAACTTATTACTGAAAGTCAAGTTTTTTTAAGGTTAAGAAGTGAACAAGATACATCTCTCTCTCCTGTTGTTGGCTGCATATGCACTTACATATTTACAAAGTATAAGTCAGATATTGAAAATTATGACCTAACCGTTAACATCACCTGCTCTAGCAGGAAACTTTGCTCTGTTCGTAGGCACAATGTTTCTAAGTGCCATAAAGTAACAAAAGAAGTATTTAAAAGGCTGGAATTTCAGATCTCAATAGATAAAATGAATATGTAAGTTAAATCTATTCAAAAGATGGCATTTAACCTCAGATGTCTACCAGGCTGTCAAATTCTGATATTCTCTCCCCTTCGGGTAACAATTCCTCTCTTTTAAAGTTGACATACAAATAGTGGCTGCTATGCTTTGCTGACTGCCACAGACTATACAGTATCACTTATCTGGTGACACATTATGGCACTGGACTTTGTCATAGCTGTCAAGACTTCAACCTTTTCTTTATGCTTCTTTGAAAACAACATCATAATAGTATGAGACAATTTCTTCCCAAAACAGAAGCAGGGCCAGCAATTGCACAGCTCAGCTCTGATGCAGAATGCAAACTACAAAGGTCACTTCTTAAAGTCTGAAATTCTACTTTTTCCTTCTCTTTACCTTCCTAATGTACCAGAACATGCTCTACTCTCTACATTATTTCTATGCATGACTTTTACTAGACCTCCACTAACGAAAACCTCGACATTTGGAGCTGTTAATTCCCAGAAGTGTTCTCATTGGACTTCAGACAGATTATTCTTACACATAAATGACAAATAAGGTGTTTGGGTTTTTTTTGTGAAAAGTGTTGGGTGCCATGAAAATCTTACTACATTTTCACAAGGTAAGTCACTCAAAGGGACCCACAACTTTAAAAAGATGACCATTAGGAGTTCACAGATCTTGCTAAGAAACTCCTAGCTCTGCATCGTTCTCTAATCAAACCACTAAGCAGCTGAAGCATCCCTGTTCTGAATACTCCCTTATTTAGGCAAAGGTCTCCTAAATATTGCAGGGAAGCACATCAATAGTTTTCAAGCTCAAACATAGTTTGTTTCATTCCCAGAAATGTTTTAAATTCACAAAATAGCTGCTGCAGTGCATAATTTAAGAACTCTCTTGCTCAACTACAGGTGCTGGGTTTTGGTTTTTTTAACAAACAAACAAAAAAGATCTTTCTACCTAATAAACTTTCTCCCTAAGAATAACTCCTTGGGGAACTATTCGGTCCTGTGCTTCCCATTTATATCTTGAACCTATGACCTATTATTGAACAGTGGCAGTAAGCCAGAAATATGTAGCCTTCCCGGCTTTAAGTTTCTAAAAAAACCTAAGTAACTTGAGTCACGGCCACATCCATGTAACCTTTTCTGCCCACAGACTCTTCCTGCACAGGTAACATTCTTATGAGGTTTCTATGAAAAACAACACCTGCAAACCCCTGGCTGCTTCACCCTCATCCTCTTTTGACCACTAAACCAGCACGCCACCACAGCTGCAGCTTTGTAGAACAACCACTGTCACTGTATATTCTCAGCTACGCTCAGCGCAACACAGAGCCTGATTTTATCTGTGACAGTCTTTTCAAACTTTGAAAGCAGTAAAAAGGAACACTCCATCATGGGACCTAAAAGGATTTCAGGACGTGGAGTGCTGACACCACAGCTACATCTGACAGACATCCCATGATGCAAATGCCAACCTGGGAGAACCTAGCAACTGCACAGAGAATACCTGGTCACAGAACTGAATGAAGGTTTATTTAGAAGGAAACTCTCTTCAGGAAGCAGTGACTTATACTGATGTAAAATCCAGCATATTTAGAGTCACATTACATATTCTACTTCTTTGTTGTTGCTGAAAGAGCAATGTGTCATTCTATACCCCTCAAACACCCCCCACCCCCCCCATTTCACCAGTTCCCATCCGATAATTTCCTGAAATCCTTCAGCTTGCTAACGCTACAGGAAAATAACTTGGGGGTGGGGGGAAAGGGGGGTAGTCTCCCTCTGCGTTAGTAAGTCAAACCAGCCTACCAAAAAGTCATGCATTATTAGATGTTGTGCAGGGTGGGTGGTAGGTGACACAGAACCAGTCACACCCCTTGTCAAGGGGCTACAAAGGCAGATATCAGTCGCAGCTCTTCTCACTGAAAAAGCAGTAATATTCTAGTTAGTATGAAGCTGTTACAACAAGCACCTCGCTTTGAAATAAATCTGCTAGTACAGAAATGTCTGTATTGATTCAGTAACATGCTTTTAACTGTGTACAATATTTTTCAAGGCTACAACTATGCAAACATTAAGAGAAAAAATTGGATTTCCATTTTTTAAAAACTAACATTTGTTTTATAGCTTAGGGAATTCTAGAATACGAAATGGTTGTCAAGATTTTTGATAAAGGAAAATACACTAAGTATCACAGCAATTTTGTTTTTAAACAATTGATCAGTTTCTCCTTTCCTTATTATGCATACATGTGCTTTGCAGCTTCCTTCAGGATTTGAAATAAAACCAAAAATATATTGTTGACTTTATTCATAGTCTTCCAATCATACAAAAATTTATTTAGGAAAGAAATAAAAGCAGGGTTTATACCCTGAGGGAAAAGTATACAGATTCAGAGTTGCAAAGCATGACTTGCTTTTTGCCAAAGAAATCACTTGGCGATTTCATCAGTATTTGCACTGGAGCGACCGATTAAATGAACACGACTTAGGGCTTCAATTCATAAGATGCAAATGGTTCAGCGAGCCATAGCAGAGATAAGAGCTCTTGGTCAAACTTGCATTGCAATTTTGCAATATGAACATTTATACTGCAGCAAAGAGGTCTGACTAAAGGCAACCATAAGTAATGGCCTCTTGTCACTATAAACCAGTCCTCCAAAACGTAATGAACGAGTATGCCTGACAGTCCTAATAAGAAGGATCTGAGGTAGCATGGGGTGATAGTAATGGCAGGGAGTTTAAATCTAAATCTGACAGCTCATCAAACCGAACAAACTGCACATACAGAACACAAATTTGGACAGCTCTATTTATCATGTTGGAAGGTAGAGTCATCATGCCAAGAGGCAACCAGCAATGGCTTAATGCTTTCAATTTGTTTGGTTTTGATTTCCCTATGTTAACTTTTGCAGCAGGACAAGGACCGATTGAACCACGTTCTTAAGGATGAAGGCGAAAACCAGAGTGCTTCCTTCAGACTTTGTGTGTCTCATATCCTAATTCTAATGAATTTCGACCTTCTGACTTTTTCCTTCCCAGCTGCCATAATGCCTCATGCACTTTCTTAGAATTACTTGGTTTCAGTTTGTAAGTGCTCTGTACCATCAGTTACTATACTGAACTGCCTTTCCAGTAACAGCCTTCCTAATTATTTTAATGTAAGATATCATATGGTTTGAGGTGGTAATGGCCTCCTAACTAAGACAAACTGCATAACTTCTACTTAGTCTATTCACAGTAAGTAATACTGTAAGTAATAAAAAAACCCTCTGTATATTTTTACAGGGCCTTAAGATCCACATGATAAATACTTCCATGCTGAAAAACTTGGTTGCAAACAAAGGTGTAGCAAATAAGGGCATATATAGCCTACCTAGACATAATATCATTACTAAACCTCCTCCAAGTCTGCAATTCAAAGAAAATAACAAAGAAAGATATGTGAATAAAGCAATACTATTCACATTCTCACAAAGAGAAAGATTCGCTCAGTGCCACAGACAAGCAATATGCAGCTGGAAGACACCACAAAGCGTAAGACAACTCGGAATGGTATCCTGAAAAAAAATTTATCAGCTTCTGTAATTTTACAATTTTGGTGAGGATAACAGTGAAAGTGAAAACGGGGGAAGTTAAAATATATTCAGGGATGAAGGACAACAGGAACTTGTGTTTGAAGGTTTAATTTCCTTTTAAGACCGTTAACAGTCATGTTCTACCCATAAGCATTTAAAATGTAGCTTTTTTTTTTAATTCAATGCATAGACTGTACCTCCCTTTCAAAGGCTCCCAATCACTGTCAAATCAGATGTAAGAGTTCAATTGTGCTCTTGCACTATGCTACAAGATACTTGTTCTTGTGCACTTTTGGATAATGTTAACAATTTCGATTTCCCACATTTACTTATTTTTTTAAAAAGTATATTCCACAGAATAACCTCCCAGGCATCCTGAAGAATCTCTCTCACTAATCCCTCCAGCCATGACTTTCCTTTGAGATGGTACTTACAAAAAAACTTGAGCGTACTTAAGCAATCACAACATGTGGCTGGTCATTATTGCACTAAGCAATGTTGTCTTCCTTTTCTCTTCTTTCCAGAACAGCTTGTACTTATTTACTTGTTCTCCTGTCTCATACAGAAGTTGCATGCTTTTCGTATGCTGCCTGTGTAACACTTAAACATGGTGGATTCTAGATCCATGACTAGAACTCCTCGGTGCCAATAAAACAACTAAGCCACTCTCTATGACATTTAAGTCTTTTACTTAAACACACCGTGCCACAGCTATCAGTGTACCTGATAACTATACAGACACAGTAGGCTGCAGCCCACTAACTTGTATGTAAAACAGAATCTTTGTCATAATGTCAGATATTATACATATAAACAAGATTGAAACCTAGAAGCAAAGCACTGGTGGGAGACATGCAAGGCTTTTAGTTCCCATTTTATTAAGTTAATGAACTTCCAAAACTGCAGGAAAGAACACTCTTATCTGCCTCTTTTAGTTCCCTTTCAAAACTAATTCAGTAGGAAACACACTTAGCTGTCAAATCCATCCCATTTCTTGAGCACTTGTCTGATTATAAACCAAAGGAAGGACAAAGTAATCTTTAGAGGGAAGAGGGAAAAAAAAAACAAACCCATAACACTGGATTATGCGGAGAAGACTCTTATTTGAGAAGAATGCTTCTGACATTTATCAAAACCACAAACTGACACTTCAAAAGGAAAAACAAAGACAGTTTACAAGGCAGAGGTTAATTCATTTTTGTTTAATTCCCCCCCTCTCCCCCCCGAAGGCTCATTCACGTCTTCTGCCAATCCAACCCTGGAATGATCTCTCAGGTATATCATCCCTAACAACTGCAGCTTTGTTCTCAAAGCTTTGCAACATTCTAAATAAAATCTGAGAGAAAAATATATATTTATTTCTCCGTCTCCTCTTCATGGTTTTAAAAGCCCAGTTTATACTTCTAAGGTATTAGAAATCTAACCTCAATCATTTTAATTACCAATGAGTGAAAGCTCAGTCCTCATTCTCTACAGGCCACCAATAGACTCTACCTGTATGCTCTTGCAAAGCAATTTATCATGAGTAGAAGCATCACAACCATTTCGAAAGCAGTGGCAGAGTCCTGGGAAGAAAAGTCAAATACTGCTTTCTAAATACTTTCGAGTTACTCTTGGGAAGTACAAAGTAGTGGAAAGGACAATGACCTTGTTTCTACAGCAGGGCTGTAACATGAGCAAAA
>NW_009636565.1:0-22329 GCF_000690535.1 Cariama cristata | reverse complement strand
GCCTTTTTTTAAAAGAGGGGCTGAAAAAAGAAAAAAAAAAAAAAAAAAAAAAAAAATTTTTCATCTGACACAAGTTAAGGGTGAAAACGATCCACTTCCAGGTTCATTCAAAACTTTTACCTCTCTAAACACGCTACTTGGGAGGAAAAAACCCAATGTTTAATACTGCTATTATTTTAAAAACATCTGCTAAGAACCGTAGTGTAGAAGCTTTCGAAATCCATCAGATACCCAACTACAATTTTTTTCAACTGCTTTTGAAACCAATAACCTTGGTACCAAAAGCTTCATGAGACAACATAGCTATTGCCCTTACGACAGCTGTCTCTTCTTTTACATTACAAAAAAAACAAAATAAAACACCAACCTCCCCCTCCCCCCCCAAGTCAAGCAGAGGCAGAAGGGGAAAAAGAAGGATCAACTAAAGATAACACAATAGCATTGTAGATTTCAATGAATCTTTAAGACTTTTTTTGCTTGATCGTCCGTATTGTAGACTCAAAATAATCAATATATTGAGAAAAATATCCAGTAATTAAGATTATATTGGCCAAATAAGACCCTCGGAGCATCTCCAGGGTACACACTCTGCCACCTTTGCAAACCTGCTCTTTAAAGAATGCATGGCAACTAGTAACAGATTCCGCAAGGCAGTAATATAAACAAATGAAGTTTTTCAGATGAAAAAGCAGAAGAATCAGGAATATAGTTACAATACACTTCATTTATGCCTTCATAGTCATCCTAACAATGACAATGCCTCTTATCACTTCCCTACCTCCACGTACACTTTTTCAGAGAGTGTTTCTCTTGAAAGCTTTGACCATCAGGTTTTTTATTCCAACTGCTCCAGACATTAAAACAAACAAAAAAATCTAAAGGCACAAAGCAGCTAAGAAAAGCCACCACAACCAAAAAGAGCTTCTCTTAGTCATTTGGGATAGATAGGTGAGCATGGATAAATGATTATTTATACATAATCCAATGGAAGCAAAGAAATCTGTTCATCAGCCCCCTGCCCCCAAAACAAAAAAAGCAACCAGAAGATAAAGCAACCAGAAGATAGCTTTCAAAACTAGAACATTTATATTTACTAGTTTTTTTTTTTTTCTTTTTTCTTTTTTAAACAGTAATGTTCTCAAATACAGTGAAAAACTACTGAAGAGATCCTCTGGATGTATCTTTACATTTTCTCAAAGCATTAAGTATCCACAAACACTTAAGACACAACATAATTAAAACTCTACACCTGTTATGTGTAGATACCCCTTCCCTGGTAATTCTGAGTCAATAGTCTGATGCAATAGTCATTGTGATGGTGCTTACAAAACACTACTTAAAAGATACTCAACTGTTTTGGTGAGAAAGTACAGAAGACTAAGAATAAGCCTGTAATTCAGCACTCAATGTTATTTCTCTTCTACAATGCTTAGCTTCTAATGTTTTGAATCTGTACAAAATGCATATTCCCCCCACCCCAGAAAAGCTCACATTTTGTTCAATATGGGAACAAATTCCTTTCTGCTACTGTGAAAAGAAAACCCTTCACGGCACACTCAAAAGACCTTTTCAGTTTAGATTTTAAAAAGGTAATCTGATGTAATGAAAATTGTTTGAAAACATCTGGACTAAAATGAAATCCAGCAAGGAGCAATGGATAGGCTATTTTCAGCCTTGGGACATTTTGTTTCTTGCTTAAAAGCCTACATTTGTAGTGCTGACATCTCTGTACAATGCTCACTTCTGTTAGTACTGTCCAGACAATTATAAAAATGATTTATCAAAAACCCAGTCACCAGAACAATTTGGTACTTTAAAATTCCTTCTAGTCCAGTATCACCGATTACAGCAATCATTTTTTGAAGCAAGTCATTCAAACAACAAAACATACAGGAAAGACTGACATGGTTCCTAAGATCTGCTAGGAGACAAAAGTGGGGTAAAGCCTTATTGGAACATAAAAATCTCCCAAGGTATGCATGTACTTAACACTAGCATGTGTTCTTAAACAGTGTGTTCTTTTTCAAATGAGTGAAAATCCAGAGCTCAACCATAATCCAACTACACTATACTAGAGGCATCATCTTCAGCTTTTGCATTTATAGGTTTTTTTTTTATAAAAATGGAAATAATGTTAAAAAAAGGAAGTATATTTTCCAAAATTTCTTAAGGTTATTAAATTAAGGTTATTAAGGTTAAAACGACACACACACTTAAAGGTTGTGTGGTTCCGTGGCTGTTTGAAATTTTCCAATTGAAGTAGAGTATTTAATTGACAAGACAGTTCTTAATTTCATTCAAACAAGCTCAGTCATCTCAAAATGCAACCAATTCTTCTTAGAGAGGAAGCAGACATTCTGCCAATATTTGCATATCTGATTTTTCTGCTCAGTTCTCAAACATTTAATATGCTCCATCTTAACTCAATTACTCGCATCTGACATTTTCTGAAAGTACAGAGTTCAGGCCAAATGTGCTAGCACTCTACGTAGCAACATACATTCAAATGAGAAACCACAAAATGACAAAAAAGAACGCACTAAGCACATTCTGCAGATATTATCCCAGGTTCTACTAGGTTTATGCCACAATTCAATAACACACATTTGTTGGGCTTTTCAGTGAAATATAAGAGTTTCCTTCTATTTATTTTAATTATTCCTAAGTCCAAAGCATTGACTAACAGAAATAAGACTCATTGTAATAAGCTTCACTACTCCTCACTTTAAGAATATTTTCCTATATTATGGAATCTGCGCAGAACACCTGCATTAGAATAAAGTGCTATCTTAGAAAGCATGTGCACATATCCATATGAATATTGCTAGGCCAAAATTCAAATAGTAAGGATTTTTGCAAATGAAAAATAATTTCTAGTACAATTATTACCTTCAATTTTTCAAGAAAAGAAAACCAGGCTTTTGAAGAGCAAAACATCTGCAATATGGATGTGTGATATTTATGGAAAATAGAAAATTTTGTATTTATAAATGAATTTATTTAGATATGTATCTTCCATATTATACATTAATAAGTATGTATTTGTAAGTGACACCTACGGAAAATTTGAAAAAGGTATTAAGTGAGGTTCTGGAAATTTACAGGTAGACACCTTGCACGTAAAAGTAGACAGTAATTAAGCCTCACATCCTGACTGTTCCGGTCTTCTAAAAGGACCTACCATCCAGAAGTAGGATTGTCATGCAAGTTTTACTGGAAAGAAGCAGGGAGAAATGGGACTCCTTTTCTAATCCTGTTTCAAAACTAATTACACCTGTAATTGCAAGACAAATATTTTTAATAGCCCATATTCTATATCATGTAAGAGCATAACTAAAGGGTGAAGAAAAATAGCAATATATTCCTTCAGCTTGACAACTGACCTTGTTTTCTTGCTAGATAGCTTTTTATGAGATTTTAGGATAAGCTGAGATTTGTTCCATAAAAAAAACCCAAACTGCTAACAGCCAGTTTTGAGGCTAAAACCAGTGAACTCATGCTTGACTGGAAAAGGAGAAAAAGGAGCACAGATAAAGTGGTCTGGTACATTCTTCCTTTTCCTTCATGCTGAAAGTTCTTCTCTGCAATTAAGTACATACTGGAGAAGAGACTGGTCTTTTTAAAGCACTATCATGTTTCTCTCAATCTCATAGAAAAATCCAAATGTAAAGGTTGCACAGTTTCTTTCATAATACAAAAGGATTTCCTGAATGCTGAATTTATATGGGAATCAACAGCAAATACGCAGATCTTCGTCATTAAATAGATTGATTGGCTTCAAATAGCTTTCCCAGAAGACAAAAAGACTGTAAGACATCCATAAACAGGCATTGCAGACAAGCACATGCTTTTTCCTACACTAAAAGCCAAATCTAACAGTTGGAAATTGAGTATTATACAGTGGAGAACAAGAGAGTGTCTTCGTAAAGATACCAATAGCATATCCCTTTTAAGTCTTCCTACTTGCATTAAGTAAGCACCAAGTGTTTAAAGTTCTGCAGAGAGCCTGGGAAAAAAAAAAAATTAAAAGGCACTTAGAGTTCCTTCAAGCGAGTGACATTTTAAATGTCAATTACCTTTATTATTTTGTCCTCCTAGAAGAGGCTAGTGTATGGATCCCCATGCCTTTCTGTCAGCAATGTCTCCATCGGTACTACGCCACAATGGGGTCCACGTGACAAGGCCACTTCTGCCTCTCAACTTCAACCCAGCAAAGTCATAAGAATGTAAAAAAGGACAAAAGTTCATGCAAGCCCATCAAGAAAAGATGCCTAGAAAAGTCTAACAGCAAGAAAAGCAAGCAATCAGCAGCATTTCCACACAACGCTCTTTACTTGCAGCAATCAGTTCCAGAAATTTCCAGAGTCCACCACAGTATCTGTAGATGTCAATGGAATCTTCCTACCAGCAATTTCTCCAAATCCCTTCAAAATCCGATCTAAAGCCATAGCATCCTCTACATCCCCCGACAAGCAGTTCCACAACCTTTTATTTGTTATCTAAGTAATTACTTTTGTCTCGTTTTGAAACCCTTACTGCCTAGGAACACTCATCTGCTGTCCCTTAACTGTTGTACTAGAACAATGAAGAGTCATTTCCTCTTCACCCTCTCTTACATTCATTTTGGACACCACTTATACCCATTCCTCACTTCTCTCTTAACTAAGATGAAAAGATGAAACAGTCCTAGCTCATTTAGACATTCCTCATAGGCAAACTATAATACACCTTTACACCATTCCTGACTCCTCTCATTGTACCTTCTCCATTTCATTGACACAAACTTCCCATCCAGATGATCAAGCTCAAAGAGTCCAGACAAACCTAAAAATATTTATGGATACAATGTGAACATCTGCAAGATGTATTGTGATCCGTTTTCCAGATGACGCACAGAAGCTTAGAGACAATCGCTGTCTATGCCCCACAAATTTACCTAAGGTCCAATCTTCAGTCTATGCTTCTTAAGAGATCAAACTTTGGTCTAAACTATTTGCAATTTCCAATACATGAGTAATCACCAGAGATGACAGTTTGTCTTTTAATGACATCCCTAAATACTGGATTTAATCCTTTTCAGCACTGAATAGCATACAGACATTAATTTACAAAGTAACTTTTTAAATACAAATATTTGGGGAATCTAAATGCTAATAGTCCTGCATAGGTAACATGAGTCCCTCTCTTCTTGCATACACAAAAAAGCAGTAAGAGTACCTAAAAATCAGATGACCAGATCTGATTATTTTCTTTTACTGAAGCACGTCAGGAAAGCCTAACTTAGACAACTTGCAAGTAATAATTGGAAAGCATATGAGCATTATTCCTTTGTTTTGTGATGCTAAAATTATGCAAATGCTGTAGTTGTTCTCCAGGTTTCAAAGGAGTTTAGCAGAAGACTGAAATTAAACCACGTGACAATAAAAGTGCCCATTGTTGTTTCACTGCCTGCAGAGTTCCTTTTTGTCACTTCAAGCATCTGGCTTTCTTACATATTTTTTCAGTAGATTTGTTATTAACTTAAGTATTGCTGCTAAAGCTCAAAAGTTTTAGATGGGACCAAATAACTCAGCTTGAGCTCAGGTTACAGCTCTACTATAAAGGACAAAAACAAGTTGTGAGGCTGCTCCCTGACTGGTTCACCTCAAAAGAGCTCAGACTTTAATGGCAACAGATGTTCTATATCATGAAGGTTCCTGAAGCTTCACAACATAAATCCTGCCGACTCAAGTTCTTGTACACTATGCAACTAAAACTGAATTTAAAAGAAGGATCACCTTTAAAGAAAGTTATGCACTGCTTATACAATGTTGTATAATTTTCAGATTTAAACACTCCTCTGCTCCTGAAAGTGCAGGACAGATGCAAGCAATGAGAGGAAGAGCTCATGAAACAACTTTAACAAGAATTATGCTTAAGCTCTAAGAGACTTCAAAGCAATACAATAAAAACTAAACATGTCCAGAACAAGCAGGCCCAATCTAAAGCAGTAGACCGTGTGACTGTCTTAAATGATAAAGCCCTACTTTTCTCTTTAACCAAAGTTGCTGTTGATGGAGATTAGTCTAAGACATGGGCCTAGAATGACCTCACTAGACTTTTCATTTCACCCACTCGGGAAAAAGCAAAATAATTTGGTCTTGCCTGGAAGTGGAAGGGCAAATCTACAAGAAAGAAAAATAAGAACTACTACAGTATGCAGCACTGCGGATCAAAAGCATGTAATAAATTCCCAACCTATCATCATTCACGTAAATAAAGCTCATCTACAACACATTGCAGGTCTCAAGACAGCTCCATCCACAATGGTTTCCTCACATTTCCTTTTCTGCTTGTTGTTTACTTTTTCCTGTCTGGCTTCTAGGTAAGTTCCGGGAAAACAGATGAAAAGATGACTTCCAAGTGACAAGAATTTTGCAAGTAAGAAGAAAAATATTAGCACTAATAATTTTCATCCAGTAAGTAATAACTTGAATAAATCCTAAGCCTGTTTGCCAATATTAACAAACAGATGGCAAAACAAATCAATATAACAGTGTCAAAATTCCACAGAGGACAACAAAACTGTCAGACACCTGAAGTAAATAAGCTACTGAGAGCTTTACGTACATTACTGATGGGCACTATGAACTTTTTAAAAGAAACAAAAAACCCCAAGCTCCCAAATTTACTTCACGTACAAACAGGAATTTCAGTTCCACATATTAACTGGCATCCAAATGAATCTTTTGAAAATACTGCGAGGGCTCCCTCTTCTGACAATGCTTTGGACAAACTGTAAAACTGGTCAGCCTGTACATGTCAGAGTATGTTGTTTTGGAAAAAACTCCTGGCTCACATACATGATACTTATTTCCCATTAGTTAGGAAAGCTGAAAGTTTTAATCCTAAGAAAAATAAACTTAAGTCCAAGAAACTCATAATTATCCTTATTACAAGGACATTGATTTGAATCTTACAAGTAGGATTTAAAAATAATGCATATTTTGACTGTGTAATTTGGAAGGAAACTACTTAAATAGGAAACACAATGTAAGACTTACATGAAAGCATTTAATAGATTAATAGATAAGGTGAGCTGCGTCCAGAATCGGAAGATAAAGCAACAAATGGTACTTTATAAAATTTATAAAATATAGACCTATTGAAGCAGCGTCTGCATACAGTGGCCTTAAATGAATCACTAAAACAGACCCCATCAGATTTGTGGACCCTTCTAAATCAGACCACAGAGTTCTTGGTTAAGAATGTATTGGAATTCAATAGTGCCCAAGAATATAGATAGATATTTGAGGATCATAGACTCTGTTTTAATCTTTTTCTTTCAATATATGTTTGTGACTCACTCTCCCTCTGTTGAGCTGCTGCCCCTCCCTTTGGGCTCATTACTGAAGCCAGCTTTCCTTTCAACCAACCCTCTCAACTTCTGCTGAGCAAACATCACCTGAAACAGTTCCCCTGCTCCCTCAAAACCCTAAGATAAACAATAAAATACACAAGCCAATGGTAAGCCCTTAATCATTAACTCCCAAACAAAGTCATTTCAAAAGCTACACTTCCCTATAGCTAGTATATAATAACTTTTATTATATTAGGATCTCAACTTCTGAGGATCTCAATTTTTCACTCAATAGCTGCTCACTTAAGCAGACTACAAACAGTCTGTGAAAGCAGATGTCTTGTAATTTACAGAACCTGAAGAGTTCACACATCCCTTAATAACAGAAAAGATTTAAATATCTCTCTGCAAGATGTATTCCCTCTGCATGTTCTGTTCATTATCCAATATAGTCAACAAACTAAGCCAGGGTAAGATTTTCCTCCTGTTGTCTACATGGAGCCACTGTCTTATAGTGCTTCAATGTTCCTTATTTAATATACCGCTGCACACTCCTCACCGTGGTCTAAAAATCCATGTTTTGAAACAGCTCTCCTCTCTTCATCTGGGAACCTCACAAGTAAATCATTATTCCCAGGTGACAGAAATTGCCTTTTCACCCTCAGTGAAAGATTGATGCCCGATACATAGTTTATTTCCCTATTGTTCCTCTCTTCTCTGGAGACAGCTGATATTACTTACTCTCCCTGGCTGATGATCTCTGAATCTAATCATCCACAGTTTCCAAACTCCCAGATGCACGATATGAACACGTCAAGGCAAGTTCAGTTGTGTCTGTAGCAATACGATGCAAATCTGGTACATTTCCGAGTCAGATTTCTAAATAAATAGATTGCCTGGACTTTAAAACATTCTAATAGTTTAAATACGTGCTCTTTAGTAACACAAGATTGAACCCTTGAACAGGCCAAGTTAATTTCGGTTAGTACAAGAGTCAAGAGGAGCAAAGAAGCCAAATGTCCATAGCCTCTACCATCCAGCCATGACAGCCAGAAAAAACAGAGACCCCACAGATGAGAGAAGGAACCACTAGATTGGCAAGATGGGCAAACACAGTAGCTCTCATGGCAGGCAAATATGATACCACCGGCATTTTTATAGGTCCTTTCTGTCAGTAATAACAACACTGTGTTGCATGGAAACCAAAACTCATCCCTATACGCAACGGAAACAGGCAATAGAAAGAACAGTTCCTCTGATCACATGAATTAAGCAGACATCTATTTTAAACATACATAACTAACAAAATTAACTTCAAATCAAATTTAGTTTCCACTGAACCTTAATACAGCCTAGCAAGCCCCTCCCAAAACACGAAGCACACATGTTTTTAAACCACTTCTGAGTTAGTGGAAGAAAAATACAACAATTTCTATTTCATCTCTAATCTCCCACACTGCTTTAATTAGCATAGTTTCTGAACGTCAGTCAGGATGTACATTAACAATAGTCCAACTTGCATTTGCCATCTGCTATATATTTTTCTTTTCCATTGTCTTCCAGGAAGGCAACATGAAGTCATAAAATCACCCCAATCTTTCAAAGGCTCTACTGTTTAAATTCATCATCTCAGCATATAGCAAAATTTTACTGCTAGACCAGCAAAGCAGTCTATACAAACACCACTGTAATATAACATTAAAGTTGTTTAAAAACGGAAAAAAAGAGTAACACTTTTTAAAAACAGAAACCATTACACTGGAAATATTAATACAATTTATTAATAAATCTGGTTACCATAAAACAGAGCAAAGGCATTTCTCACCTTATCTTCAGTAACCTTAGTTGTTACTGAGGCACCCAAATTGCCTGTTCAAGATTTAAAATGAATCCAGTTTATAAAGTATAATTATCATTTCAACTGAAGTTACCAGCCAAGTAACTGTCCACATAGATAATGACTGCAAAACCTTTACTCTTGAAAAGGGAAATAAAGCCAAAAGCATTGAGACTTATAGACAAAGTAGTCACTTACATTTTACTTCTCTCCCTATCTTAAATCAACTTGGTTTACCTTCTCACAGAAGTCGGTAAGAGCAGTGAAGTCCCATTTCTTGCAATAGGCAACGTTGTATCTCAATATAGCCTCCTAGTGAAAGAGCACAACAAAACAAAGCTTAGGGATACTTATTAACAGAAGAAAAAGGATGTCATGAAATTTCCTTTTTGAAGGAACATTACCATCTAGTGGCTAAAACCTGTAACAGAGCCTACCAAAAATCCATAACACTGTATTAATATGGTGCAACTCCCTGATACTGAATCCTGTATTTTAGGTTTAGCATTGAATAAGCTTTAGTCTACAGGTCTTTCCTCCTAGCACAAAACAAGATAAGGCATGCTGAATCTGCCTACAACTTACAACACAAACATTCCACACCCCATTCTTGCTGTCTTTAAAAATAACAAAAAGTGTCCCTCAGCAGTATAGCAGAAGTTTACCAGTTTACGAACTTAAAGAATCAGAACCACAACAAAATTAAATAGGTCCTTTACAACAACAATCACCTTTAAAAAATTCTCAATAAAAAATACCAAATAAAATAGTATTAACCACGAAAGTCTTATTAGTTGCCAGGGAAGCACTATTTAATCATTTGAAGTTTTTCTGTAGGTTTTGCATCTTCCCCCTTCCCTGCTTTTCAGGTATAACCTAAATTACATTATTCTTCACAAAAAACGTAATAGCAATTCTAAGCTGCTCCAAATCACAACTCAAACGCCAATGAGAACTACAAGAGTTATCAACAGAACATTAGTCTCCAAAACATACAGATTTTTGTCAGCAGTTTGAATTGTTGTCATTTTAGTGGGGTATACTGGTGTGAACAGTTACTGTTTCAAACGTTTTCACCTGTGCATTGCACTACCGTCTGGTTAGAGAAAAAGCCTACACACTACATTTACCACAAACTAGATACCACTGGACAAACACAGTTCTGTGTAGACTTATAAAAGACAATTCATGTTAATAATACCTAATAAATTCAGTGGTAACACTTAAGACTCATTAATTAAGACCCTTAATTCATTAGGGAATCCCTTGATGAGCATAGATTTTTTTAAAACTTATTTTTATAAGTGATTAAACAACTAGGACTGAGCCAGAATCACCAACAGTACACAGAGAGCCTGAATGTATTTATATGTATATAGACTTGATTTCAAATTGACAAGCTTACCTTCAAATCATGCGAGCAAGTAAATTTGTTAAGTAATGCAGTTTGGATTAGTTCCCATCGACTTCCAGCACTTCTATCTCCATTCTTTAAAACAAAAGCCCAAAACAAAGTCAGATCAAGTTATTCAAAACAGAAAGACATATTTACTAATAATTGTCTTCCTTGCCACTTTTTTTTTTTCAACAGCTTGCTTTATTTGTGAAGTTCTTTTAAAATAAATCACGTTTTGAGTAACTGTTCAGTACTTCTGCAACTCCTAGTCCACTGCATTTTACTTCCTTAAGAGTTCCTTTTTAACTGAAGCATTCACAAAATTCATAAAGAGCTCTTTTCCACGTATGCAGTACTCTTCCTCATGCCATCTTAAGAAGGAAAGATAATGTTCAGTACATTCCTTGTGAAGGAAGTGAATTTTGCAGACAAAACATGACCACAGTTTACAAAATCTGCAACTCAAAAATATAAACTGAACAAACTTTGTAAAAACATAATATTAAGAACAATAAGGGCACAGATTATAAAAGCATATTGCTGTGGCTGACTCTTGCACCAACCCAAATTTAAGACATCCATGGTACTTTCCCTCAACAGAAAGTCTCATTGCAAGCTATGACATTTCTTATAGGACTACCACAAGGGCAGAGACAACTCATCTTGCTCAACTGGCAACAAAGATCTTATGAACACTTTACCCCTGAAACATCAATGAAATTCATTGTGTATTGTATCTGTAAAACTGATAAATTAAAAGACAGAGAGTACTTCCTAGAGGCTATAAAAATTCTCCGTTCCAGATTCAAGTATCAATAACCATTATACAGTCTTCACTACAGTGCATACTTGCTTATTTTATTCACCACAGTCTAAAATATTTCAGTGGATATGTTTAAGCAAGTCTTGAGCAGTGACAAGAAATACGAGATCAACAAACCACGCAGGGCCAACTCTAATCTCTTCGCCAGTGTTTTAGCGGAACAGCAGACAGATACACCTCAAGCTATCAGCAGTACCTGACAGAATATTATAATCAGAATGTGGTTACAAATTCATTCACATCTACTGGCATCCCAAATTAAGTATATAAATATACAACTTATATGGAGTATAAGCTTATACTTCATATAAGTACAGAAATATATATACCATTAAATCAATGGCTAGGTAAAACAATTAGTAGGAAAACAAAACAAAACAAAATTCTGCTCTGCCTGAAGCATCACAACCCAGAATCCACCTTTTCAGACCAGGTATGTTCATCTATTTGATTTTCCAATTCCATACACACCATTTGCTAACTGAACAAATGCAGTAAACTGAACACTCATCTATATGTAAACAAACTTATTTGATCATGCAACAGTAAATACTTTATCTTACCTCATCCTCTACAGGGTATAAGTTTTGTTCTGAGCAGGGCATTTTAACATGTTTGTTGTCCCACAAATCTTTGTAGTGAGTTGGAAAAGGTTTAGGCACCTCTCCTTCCCTCAGGAGATCTACCTGCAACACAGAAGGGGGTAAAAAGCTCAGACTCTACTTTCAAGTTTTTAAATGGAAGAAAGAAAAAGTAAGCAAAAACACAGTTGAAAAAAACTCTCATCTACAGCCACCCTTTTTGGAAAGGGGAAAGCTACAAACCAACAGTTATTCAGTTAGAATAAAATCCACCTGTTACTCTGTTACTCTTATGTCATACTTGGTGAAAAGACCACCACCTTATTATTTGAACTCTTGAAACACACTGAAATAAGGGTAATACACACAATTACTTTATGTCCAATTATCAGCTAAATACATCTTCATTTATTAATTTAAGTATCTACATAGTTTCATTCAAATATTTTGAAAATGTGGTTTCAAATCTAACCATAGTCATGTGCAGAAATAACATTTTTTAATCTAACACTGAAGAGGATGAGAAATTATTATAGATATAGCAATATTTCAAGTTTACTACACAGAATATGAGAAACGTAACCACAAATAACGTGATGTTCTTAAAGACTTAATTTGCTGTACAGCCTTCTGGCAGCACTGATTCTCTCAGAACTTGCATTTAAACTTAATGTACTTCACTTTTGTTTGTGATTTATCCATGACCCTACAGGTTTGTGGTCATAGGTTTTACTTCAACAATAATTTGACTGCATACTACTCCAAAGGATTAAAGGCAAATATAACAGATCTGATTTAAAATGCTGGGTTAAAATTGCTAGAAACTCCTCTTTATTCTTTGTTTTTTTCATATCTTGAATATCTTGAGTCTTTTGTATATCTTGAACCCAAACCAGAATCATATTAAAATGAAAATACAACATGAAAATGTTGAAGTACAAATTTTACTTGCAGACATATTTAAATTCCCACAGTTTACAACTTGGACAAGGAAGTACAAACACACCCCTATGCAAAAGAAAAATACTTGTCCCTAACAAACTACAGGCAGCAAAACCATAATTACATTTCTTCTGGTTATTAATATCCTAGTTCTGTGCATCAGAAAAGTAAATTTTCAGGAAAATCAGTTGCCCCAGTCTGCTCACAAGGAACAGCAAAGAAAGATTTCCATAACCTGCTAATATTGTAAGACTAATATTTGGCATTCCATATTATTGAACAATTCAGTAAGAAATTTGATTTCAGGTAATATAGTGAATTATCATACTCTGACGGTTACTGTGTGATTGGCTGAGGGTCGCAGATGAGGAAGACGGGCCCCGCACATAGGCATTCTTCTCATCTCTTCAATTGGTGTCCCAAACCACTTCTTATTAGCTGGAAGAGGAGGTGGCATATATTTAGGAATCTTCCTTCCAGGCCTCTGGGGTTTGAATTCACATTTTTCTTTTCTGCTGTTAAAATAAAATACATTGCAACATTTTATTTCCACTGAAAAACATGACAGGCAAATACACAAACTTCCACTCTAGGGTTATGTTTATAACAGAGTCAGTTTCTTTGCTAGCCTTTGCTCTGACCCCAAGCCAAAGCTTTATCTGGGGACCCCCCCAAACAATCTCCTCCTCCCCAACACACACAAGTACGTGATGTCTACCAAAACATCTATACAGGCTTACAAAAACCTTCACAGAACTGCAATACATTAGCAAGGCAGGGTTCTCCTCTGCAGAGTCATGCTCTTTCCCAACAGGATCTGTTTATCCCAGGACAGGATACAGACTCCTTGGTCTGCATTTGTCAGGGTACCCTCTACAGCCCCTTCTCAACTGTTAGAAAGCAAACACATGTGCATGCACAGATGCACATATTCCTCCTTCAAACTAAAAAAAACCAAAAACATCACCCCAAACACAAACTTCTTAACCACCCTTTCTCACTAGGGTTGTATTTTTCATGCCAGCTATACAATACTTGCAACGGAAGTAGAAATTTAAAAGCAATCCAAAAAACACTTGCGAAATTCAAATATATGCATGAGCAGATGAACTAATCCTCTTTAACAACCAAAGGTGCTTCCATGGATCTGAGATGTTTTGGGGAAGAAAAACCCCAACCTGCTGTATGTTTGATGTAACACACCAGATATTTCTCACACAAGAGAAAGTTCTCAGAGTAGAATGCAAAACAAGTTCAAAGCCTAGACTTTGAGGTACTGTTTAGACCTCTAAAATCTCCTTAGCAAACTTACTCCACCCTTGGATAAAGTTGTCCAACCTGTTCACTGTGTCTATGCATATGCCAGTATCTTCAGGCGCAGACAATGCCTCCAACCTGGCTGATCGCACGCAAACGGCGTACGCACATCAGCGTGCCACTGGGTACAGGCCTCCTGTGCTCATCTAAGAGCCAAAGGATAACTCCAACATAGCATTACTGAGGACTGAAACGCGTTTGATACACTATTGCTTTTTTCTCCGCAAGTTAAGATCTGAGCCACTCTATTATCTGCTGTAGACTTGGTCTAACAAAAACCACGAGGAAAGCTTTAAGATTTTCTAATTGCCCTCTTAAGCACCATAGGCAGTACCACTATTGTGCCCGGCACTGAAGTTTATAACCTTCACATCATCTTGTTTAGGCCCCAAAAAGAAAAGGGGAAAAAAAAATCTCTCTACAGCCTCATACTCTACCTCACTAACTATTCTGTAAAGCACTGCTAGGATTCCCATCTATCCACACAGCAAAAAACTTATGCACAAGTTTCCCTTCTCATGCATGGATTTAGTGTAACACACGATGCTCTAGCACCGACAAATGCAAGCCTCAACTTCTGCTGCTTTGCTACAACAGCGGTTTGTTTAAATTACTGAAAAAGAGTACACCCTAAACCCATCATTTGAAACTTTACGACCCCCTTTTCCACACTTTCTTTAGCAAATTCTTCATCACCCATTTTTCCTAAGAACTACCTTTTTTTGTTTTCCAAATTCACTCTCAGCTTACTAATCTCTTAAGATTTCTCAAATGCAAGCTCCTGCTGATAGCTAGCCACCCTCCATCATCCTCTTCATTTCCTTGAAAGGTATGGTTTCTGCTGCTCCTCACATCCAGGAAGGACCTCCCAGTAAAGATGTGCAAAACTACTTTCTTGTCCTACTTTAAGGAATTGAGACTACCGAGATAATTGCTTATTACACCAACACACACAGTCCTCTTGTTTCTGCTTACTACTTTGCTGTTTATTCACTTTCTCAGCTCCTACTGAAATCGAAGCTCTTCAGAGCAGAGATTACCCTTTTGTCCTTACACAACACCTAGCATGTGGAGTCCTGGGTCAATCAGGACTTCTATTTCCATTGCTGTAGTGTGTAATCATCAGTCCTTCTCTCTCTCAAACTATGAGTAAAGTAAAAAAAAACCCTGAAAACCACTGACACACATCTCTCCAACTGCTTTCAAAAGTGAAATTTTTCATGTCTGTTTCAATCAAAGCATCAGTACCACTGACGCTTCAACAAAATAGATTCAGTACTTTTGACAGATGAAACTAAAAGAACCAAGGAAACAGAAGTTTCCTCGAGTATTCCGAATTAAATAATGAATGCTAGAGCTATACTCCATAAAGCAGTCCTGTACCACCATTCATTTTCAAGCATTAAAAATCCCATGGTCTTAGGAAATCAACTTCCTACAGTGTCTTTAATTCCCAATTTTAACAGATCTCCAATGATTTAAAAAACCTGCACTGGACAAACATACCCTTTAAAATAAACCCACAAGTAGTCTCATTAAAAATAAGTTACTTCAAGCTTACAGCAAAGTTGTCTTTGTGTCTTAATATACATTTTGCAAAACTCTATACAATCCAGCCTCCAAAGTGCTATCGCCAAAAAGGAAATTTTTGAGTGTGAAAAAACAGATGAAGAGGTAGATAGAACACTACCTTTTCTCCTCAACTTTAGGTATCCTCATGAAGTGAGAGGTGATTTTGGAGTCTCTCTTCACAACCTGCTTTGCACCTTTGCATTCTGATGAAGGAGCAGGAAAGATCCCAGGTGACTTTGTATGCAGACTGTCCTCTTTAACAGAATTATCTATTTCCTCAAAGCTTTCACCGCCCTTGGTAGAAAAACGTGACTTTCTTGACTCCAGTTCAGCATCCCCATATTGAATTCTAAAAGATTTGTTTATGGATTTAGACATATTAATCTCCTCTCGCTCATCAAGAAAAGGACTCGTTTCTTCATCAGCCTCTGACCCATGACAGCTATTTTTAGAATTATCTACATCCATCGGTGACTCCGGTTCACTTTCTTTCTCAAAAGCAGGCGAATCCCCTGAACTACTCTGACATTTGCTCCGTTTCCCAGGACCTCCATGATCAGATATACAAGCATCACAACCAGCATCTGAAAGAGGACTTTCTGGAACTATATCCCCTTCTTCTTGTTGACCCATTAAACAGACAGAATTGCAACTCTTTAGCTTCTGTGAATTGCATGAAGCCACTTGTCCATCTGTCTCACTGTCTTTTGAAGAAAGTTTTGTATTTCCCATTTTCAAAGACCGGTCTGATGATAATTTCCTCTGAGTCCAATTGTCACTGCTTTCTTCACAGCCTCTCTGAGCCTGCTTGCCTGTTTTGTGCATCTGATCAATGTTGGCGTTTTTAAAGAGGTCTCCAGACTGCATCCCCTTCACAGGCTCTGTGTCTAAGACTGGATCTTTGTCCTCAGCCTCCCAGTTATACATGCTGCCTGTTTGAGGCAAATTTGCATGCTTTGCACCAACTTCCACAGATACTTTTGAGTAATTTTGCTGACAAATATTCTCCAGCTTTTTCACATCATGTTCGCAAAAGTTCTCTTTTTTAATGGAAGTCATCTTGGGATTTGCTTCGGTATTGTTATTAATTTTGCTGTGTAAGCTGTGGAAGAGAAGTAAGGGAATTTAATGTCTTACCTCCAAATGAAATTTCTGTACACAGATTTTTTAAACATACAATAAAAACTACAAAATTCTACCCATTATACTGTGTAAGCGAGTGCTACCAGGATCAACAAGTTTTACTGCACCGGGGAATATAGCTCAGCAACAACCTATTTCCATTTAAAGGCTCCAAAGGATGATGAATCATTTACTTCCCTTAGAAATCTATTCCAGTGATTCATTATCCTTATTTTCAAATCTAAACCGTATTAAGCTATTATTTAGTTATCTTCTCCAGGTGAAAAAAGTTAGAAGTCATGATAAAGTCCTTGTTAACTTTCATTTTAATCGGTTAAATACAGTGAGCAAGGAAATAAATGGTTTTATAGTCATTCCCTCAGAGCTACAAATTCATCTTTCAGAAGAGCAGGACACAGTAGTCCACAGTCTCAAAAACATCCTATTACTTCCTTATTTTCAAAAGCATCTCATGAGTCCTCAAAAAAAAAAAATCACAATACAAAGGCATAAAATATATTTAGAAGTGATAAGAAAATTAAGACACATTAAATAATTTATTATTTTTTAAGAGAAAAATAACCTAGTTTGTCCTGTGCTGTCTTACACAAGAATAGAAAGAAATGTGTCCTAACAGTTACATAGGGAAATGAAGCGAGTTTTGTATGAGTAGATGAAACTTTTCAAGACGGACAGTCATTCCACACTTGTATAGTAATTTTTGTGTCAGTGTATTGATAAAGAAAAATATTTAGACATCATATGAATATTAAAAAACCTGACTAGTCATGGTGAATATACCACTCTGAACAACACCTTCTCCTGAATATATTGTTACAACATTTTATATAACCAATGTGAACTAAGCATACTAAACTCTATACGTCTGGTTATTGCCCAGTTTCCCATCTATACCAAATAGAAAAATATGCAATTATCACACAACCCTAAATTCAGCAACTGAACATCTCAATAGATTCCTGAAGGCATTAATTCTCTCCATGAACGATAACGGATCCTCTTTAAAAGAGCATTCTGAATAAAGAAATAGCATTCACACCTCTATCACTACAGAACAAAAAGAAAAAAAAAATAAAGGGGCTTGGAGCAAGAGATGATAGCTTGGAACTTCAGCCCTAGGAAGATTATTTAAAAAATAAAAGTATTTTAGAGGGGTTTACATTATGATAACTTAACCCCTCATCTATGCATTTGTTCCTGCATTGAAAATTTTGATGAACAAAAATGAAAGTTACTGCTACTATCTCAATAAATCTTTAAAGGTATTGACAACATCTGTTGTCAACTTAAGATGAGAAATCAAATCTAACACACAGCGTTCAAATTCAAATAAATTAAAATTGTGATGTTAACTGCAACAGAAAGGAACATGAAGTGTTTACACGACTAATCTGCTGCTTTAAACTGAGCAGGCTGTAACCTGTCAGCAGGGCTGAAGGAGGGCATATAAAAGCCATACTCTAAAGGGAATCTTAAAAAAAAATTATATATATATTCATTCCCTCCTTAAGCATCCTCTTAACATCTTTGCTTTACTGCAGTCTGTGAACCTCTAGTTGAGCCCTGTGTACTTCTGTATTAATCATTATCACAAGTTCACCTAGCTATTTTAGTACTGCTATGGATTTCAATTTCTATTTATTAACAAACATAAATGAAAAATAAACCAGCATATTTACAATTGCAATTCTAGAAAAATAATATCTGATATTCCTCTGCACCAGATATATAAACTCTTAGGAGTTTAATTTTAATGCTGCCTTGCACACATCGCTCCTGACAGACTACACTAGCAGAAAATATCAAACTTTACCTGGTATCATTCGGCAGCAAAACTTTCACATCTTTCAGAAAATAACCTGAATGTACATTTGAGCACCTGTAAATTCTGGTCCAAATTAAATCAAGTTGCACATGCTTATACTACAATCACAGCCCAATGAGATGAGTCAAAACAGACTTTTGTCTGTAAATTAACAACAGAACTGCAAGTTGAATGCAGGACCATAAGACAAAATCTGTAACTGTTATTGCTCTACAGCGAACTCGATCTAGTGGCTGGTTGCCACTGGAAGCAGCAGTCCCACTTTGCCTTCTCTTGCTGCAGGTTCCCAGCTTTTTCTTTGCAGAAGCAGGAGTAGATACTCACCTAAACAGCAAGGTGCTTCAGGAAGCTGTCAGCAAAGAAGTTTGGTTTTGCGGGGGTTAGAGGGGAGGGTGGAGAACTAGTTAGCTTTTTGTAGTGAAAGTCTGCCAGTTAGTTATACTCAAGAGGATGTGCCAAGGTAAGGAAAGCAGGAGAAACGGGGTTGCCTTTTTTTCAGTAGCTAGCCGTACTGGCAACCTGCACTTTGAGTTCCCCACAGGCCCACGCAAAGACCACAACTTTTGATATGTATGCTGTACATTTTACCTTTTAGACTCAGTTGTCTTGGGTCCTTTATTCTCCAACCAAGTGGTAATTGTCCGTTGTTTACAAACTGAAAAACCACAGTTGACTACATTATTACATGAAACATGATAAAACTGCAACATGATTCCATATGAATAAGAACTTGTACTGGATGAAGACAAAAACCTCAATTAAATCCTCATTATCATTTCTACTATAGGGGGCATCCAAACACTAACACTATTAAAACTACACGTGATGCAATATTTAACTTGTATCAGTCAGCAGCTGTAGCTTCTGTAATAATCTTCATAAATGCCAGGTTTGGTATGTGGTGGTTTGGGTTTTTTTCATTCAACTTTTTTTTTTAATATGGTTAAAAACATACAGTGAATCTCTAGATTTAAAAAACAAACCAACCAACCAACACACCCACCCTTGAACTTTGCAGCTCTCATTATCACCTTTAATCACCACCACAGTGAGCCCTGAAAGACTTCTGCTGAATTTTGGAACGAAGAGGCAATATGACATAGCTTAAAACAAACAAACACACACTTAACAAACACACATCTTAGAATACTCAGCTGAGAACCTTATTTGTATGAAGCACACTGTGAAGCATGAGGCTTATAAAGATTGTATACGCTGGTGACAAGTGCTGAGAAAAGGACTTTTTCTTTTCCCCTCCATCCATAAACAATTTGTAAAGTCTATCAATGCTTACTTCTCTAAACAGCAACAAAATGTGAAGGACAATTTTTTTCAGATTTGCTACCACCAACACAGCTCCAGTCAGTGTGATCAGTCTTATCTCTGTGATGTTGCAGTTCAGACAACCTTTCAATAGAACAGCAGCGCATGAACTAATTATGTCGAGACTTGCAGGGGTAATAGGGAGAAAAAACCTCAAAGCAGTTATTTCACAACGGGAAAGTAATCTTCATTAATATAGTAGGGTTTTTTTAGTTTTGGTTTGTTGTTGCTATGTAAAGGTAATTCTGAAAATTTGGCAACTAGCTTCAGTTCCCTTTCTTTCTATTTGCCAAGAGAAGTTACCTACCTGCCGCTGCTGACCGTGCAAGGTTTTTACTCACTGCTTTCAACGAGGTAAGTAAAATTTTTAGTTCCCCTATTGCAACAGTAGTTTTGCAGAACTTAAAAACCAGTACAGCAGATCTGGCTATTCTGATTAATAGTCACTATGGAAAGACTCAGCATTTTACTGCAAAGGGACATTGTGTAACTTGTAGCATAGGTAGCTTAGGCCATAGGTAACTTAAGAGACATTGTTTCATAAACGCCTTCCCTAACATTGGGAGGCCTTGAACACTTTTCCACAGCTGATTATCAAATATCCTCAACGAAAGTACAGAATTTCTAGAATTAAAAAGCAATCTCTAGAAAATGTTTACATCATTTTAACTTCTTCTGAAACAGCACAAACAACAGTGCAAAATTGCCACCATGTGACTAGGTCACCAGGGAGTAACACCACGCTGTTTGCAGATTACAGGCACAAGGATACCTGTGCCATACTCAGTCATTCAATTTTTCAACAAACGCTCAGCTTCACCCCACTCAGACAAAAAAACCAGCTTAATAGATTTTATGAACTCAAATATTTTTGTTTCTAAAGAGTTACTAAAACTGAAGTCTATTAGTCATTCTGTTTACCAAATTTCACCTTCTTATATTTGAAGTGTTAACACAAATTGCCTACAGGAAAGGGGAAAGAAGCAGCCAGAAAAAAAATAATCTAGAAGGGACATGTTAAAACATGGGACAAATAAACCTCTTCAAAGGCAGCTGACTACCTCTTGAGGCATAAAGTTGCACTGAGAAAGGAATACTTGTTCATTAGCATAATAAACTGAAATGATAGCAGCAGGACAGAATGAAGTGGCTTTGGTCTGAACTTTAACATCTGACTAGCCACTTAAGCCCTATAACCAACCTTACACACATCATTTTTTCTGTAATACTACTACTATCTCCTTTTGCTACAGATAAGGTGGCAAAAACATAAGAGGCAACAGAAAGACAACGTATGCTTATGTTCAGTGTAAACAATAAAACCAGATTTTGGTGTAATTTTTTTAAAGTGGTCTCTAAATTTCTATTCAAGATTCCCCAAATCATTCCCAAAAAACCAAACCATCCCTCAAAATCCACCACTGAGGAAAACAACTGAATTTTTAGAAGATTCTTATTTATCACTCTGTAGGAGTGCATACATGTAACTTCAAATTATTATCTACTCAAAGTTGCCTCTTAGTTACTGGTTACTGAGGTTTAGCTAACGAACCGAAGACCATAGCAAATCTGTTTGGCTTTTTTTCCCTTCCCTGCATTCCTTTCTATTCCTGAAATAGGTACGTTATTGTGCATTAAAATTTTATTTTGACCGCGTTAGCTTCAAATAAAAATAACTTAAGGAAGCCACGTGGGAACTTTTTCTACACGGCTTTGTTACACAGCAGGAGAGCCCCTCAGGGCCAGCAGCACTCCAGGCCTGCGGCCACTTGCCCATGTGGGTTCCTGTCATTACCCTTAGCCCTCCCCGCCGTGACAGCCTGGCACAACACCCCGCTGAACGGCGTTTCTCTTGCAGCAAGTGTTTGTCCTCTCGTAGACCAAACTCGCTACCTTTAGCAGCTCACACCTCACTTGGATGGCTGCACTGTTACTGCAAGTTTATAAAGAATCCGGCACAAAGCCAGGATAACGATCCTGTACTCAAAGCCGTCTCCAAAGGGCAGCAACGCGCACTGCCCCACGCCACCAGGCTCGGGCACACGGGACACGCCGGCCCCGGGAAGCTAAGCTAAAGACGATTCAAGCCCGGCACTGAAGGCCAGCTCCGGAGCGGCTACGTGCACCGGCACAAGCGGCCTCTCGCCATTTAACGCTGCCCTCCCTTCAGCGTAGCACGCAAACAGCAGCACAGCAGGGACGCAGTAAGCAGCAGAGAGGGACACCGCAAC
>NW_009636564.1:9447-10748 GCF_000690535.1 Cariama cristata | reverse complement strand
CATCGGCATGGCATCAGTGAGTGGCCGGGTGACCTCCGCCTGCTCCAGCAGCAGGAAGGAGACAGCAGAAAGATGGTGTCAGAGCTGCAGCCCCTCAGCTCCCCAAGGCCCTGGCCAAGCCCCGGGGTGGTGGTTTCATGGGGAGCAGACTGCAGTAGAACTCCCCGCTGCAGTCCTCTTGGTTCTACAAGCGTTCAAGAATAATCTGAAATTCTCTCAAAAATGTAGCTGTGGTGCATCATAACTTAAAAAGAGGTGGGAGCGCTGGTGCGGACCAAGGTAGGATGAGGGATGCAGGACAAACTGGAGTTGTGTAGGTGCAGGTCTAAGGGAAGGGTGACCCCTCCAAGCTGTGGCACAACGCACGGTTGTGCCGGGCACCACAGGGTCACCTCCCGCCGCTGGCTGGGCTGGAGGCTCCCGTGCAGCTCCTGTGCCAGGCAGGGATTCCCCACCGGCCACTGCCAGCCACATTTCTAATGCTGGAAAAGCATCTTTATCATACAACAAGGCCCTAACACCTGGGTTTGGTAGTCTTTACATCTAATGCAGTTGCTCTTCAATGACTTGCAAGCTAGGTGAAGGGAGGCTCTAAGGAAAAACCAAGTTAGTTTGGTGAAAATGAGAAATGAAAGTTGTGGCTGACAAACAAATCAAGCAGTGGATATCACAATTCCCTGGGGCTCTGGTGGGGCGGCTAGTGTCAAGTTTAATGGGGACATGCATTTTTGCATGATAATATCATCAGCCTTTCTGACCCAGGGTAAGTAGATTTGGCCTTTTCCCAGATGATATGTTCAGGGTCTCCCACATGTTTTGCGGAGGGCTTCTGGGGTGTTCAGGAGAACTGGGATCTGCTGTAGAAATAACTGTGACGTCTCAGGCGACGTTTGAGATCTCTGCCTGGGGTTTGGATTACAGGTGGTAAATCAGTAGATGGGAGGGAAAAAATCAGACTGAGTCCTACTGCCTTGGACGGTTGCTGGCAGCTGCCTTGCCACTTGCAGCCCACGTGCTGGGAACTGCTCGGACGGACGGTGCTACCTGTAAACCCCGCAGTGAAACCCTTGTGTCAAGCTCCTTTACATCAGCCGTAGCTCCCGAGGGAAAACAGGTTTATACAGAGGCCCAAGAATAAGGTATGTGGCTGAAGGGTGTTGAAAACCATCCTCTGAGCTGGCTGAGCCATAACTTCTCCTATGGTCTTAGGGATGCCAAAGATTGGTGGCAATTTGTCCATGGAAAGAGGTCTTTGGAGAGGTGTGGCAGTGTTTTACATCATATACAGTTGGCACGGATGT
>NW_009636564.1:8749-9416 GCF_000690535.1 Cariama cristata | reverse complement strand
GAAAGGTCTATCAGAGAAAACTTCCCAAGTCAGTGCACCGATTCCTCTTCAGCCCTCTTGTAGAGCGATTACAGAGCTCCTGGGCACTGGGGAATGGTTCACGTCTCTCAAACTGTATCGAATTCAATCACAAACTTAATTTTCAGCAGCCGCAGAAGCTGTCCAGGTTTCCCCTCATCCGTGGGACTTAGATGTGACTGCCATTAATGTGTTGTGTCCGTGCACACATTCACCCAAACCACCTGTGAGGGACGAGAGCGAAGCGAGACGTCGGAGGGCACGCTGGTCGGCGTAGGATGCCCAGCTGCTTCCTCACGGATGAGTCGGCCCGTGACGGCGGCACGAGCTGACAGGAGAGCACAGCGCTGGAGATTAATTGCTTCTAATGAGCAGCACGGCAGCCCTCAGAAAAGGATGAACCCAGGACTGCCTCAGCAATTACAGCACTTTAGTCCTCTGTGGTGTGAGTCCCCTCACTGGAAGCTTTTTGGGCACCACATCCCCACACCTGAAAGGGTGAGAGGATTTCTGTGGGAGTCTGCGGCCCACAGCAAAGTGAGAGGTGGGATCCCAGCTCGGTTCGCCCGGGAGGAACGCCCACGGCACCGTGCCACATCCATCAGGAATTTGTATAAATCTCCCCTTTCAGAGCAGCCTTCTTTTCTAA
>NW_009636564.1:8056-8733 GCF_000690535.1 Cariama cristata | reverse complement strand
TCCTCCTGTGCCACAGCCAGCCAGGGCTGCTCGCACACCCGTGGAAATCAAGGGGAACTCCACGGACCTGAAGGAGCGCGGGCTGGATTTATACCTCCGAGAAGGAGCCTGCGCTTGGGTCCCTGCCAGCTGGAAGGGCTGTATGAAATGCCTCTCTGTCTCGCCCTCCTCTTTTTTTTTTTTTCCTTTTCTGTGGCTCTTTCTTTGTCAGTACATCTTTCATAAAAAAGGGGAAAAAAAACCCCAAACAGAAACAGAGCATTCCTGTGACAGGGCAGCTATCTGGGGTAGCCATGAAAATAGCAGCAAATGGTGGGTAGCTCAGGGTTTAGAGCAGGTCAGCGGCTCTAGGTCAGCCACCGTTTCTCTTTTAGGCAATTTCTGCAGGGTTCATCAAGTTTGCCATCAGGTCCGTCAGGGTTCATCAGGTCAGTGCAGAGAAGCACACAGACTATTCCTGTGCCAGCGTCCCGTTGGAAAATCTCCTCTAAACTTCCAGTGGAAGCGGGGAGAGGAGACAGCACGGCTTCAGACAGGCAGGAGGAACCCTGCAGGCCAGCAGGTACCGGCTCCATCGGCAGTACCCCCACCCCGGCACCGGTGTCCGGGCTGGGCTTGGCTGCCGGAGAGCGGGCACCCTGCCCTGTGCCGAGCGGAGCCGGGGGAGAGCTGGGCTG
>NW_009636564.1:5693-7994 GCF_000690535.1 Cariama cristata | reverse complement strand
CCGACATAGAGGGAGAGAAGCGAACGAGCTGTGAATTTCCACAACACGAATATCTGTAGTGTCAGGGGGCAGAGGAAAACCCAAGCGACTTGATCATTTGAGTTAACCCAGGGAGCTGTCTTAGCTGGAAGAAGAAACTGAGGAAGACAAAAGTCAGCCATTGAGTTGTGACAGTTTGGTGGAAAATCACTACGGCTTTTCCGGGCTGTTTTCACGTCAGAACTGACCTACTTTCTTAAATGCTAAGGAGGTGGGGGCGTTGCCGAGCTGCAGAAGAACCGAGCTATCCCGGGCTGAGCAGAATTCAGGGGGAATTTTTCTCGTTTAAGTCAATTCAGGCTGAGCTTCCTGGGAAGCTGTAGTTGGTGGATCTCGCTCTGCCCTTCGGGATGCGGGCAGAAGGTCCTTTTCTGGCGAGCAGAGCAGGAGCGGGTGATGGCAGGGAGCCCTGAGGAGGGAGGCCAGGCAGCTGGCTCTGGGCAGATGTGTGTTCCTCTTCGGCTGCCCACCTTCCTCGTCTTTGCTTTAAGAAGCATGATAGGAAAATCCAAGTAATCGTGGTCTTCTTGGAGGTTGGACTAGCTGATCTTTAAAGGTCCCTTCCAAGCCGAACCACTCCATGATTCTATGTCAGTCCCTTTGGGGCTGGTGACAACAGAGCCCACTAATTAGGGCACCAAATCACTAACCATAGAAAAGAGATCATCCCGCTCTGTGACATGGAAAAACCTGAAGGTTTGTGCTGCCTTGTTTATTTGGAGACATTCACCTTGCTCTCTGATCAAAGACACAAGGCTAAGAAATGCTTTTCCAGAAACCCTCAGGCTACAACTTTGCCCCTTTCAACAGTTGCTCCATAAGCCTTTCCTAAGGATTTCAATCTTGGATAAGAGGCTTGGGATTGTTGTTAATGTTTTTCTGAAAACAGGAGATGATGCTTTATTCTGCCTAGTTGGTTTTGTACTCTGAGACCATGGTCCATGGAACGACAGGAACTGTAGTTTCGCTATTCCTTAAGGGTTTCTACTGAACATACCATATAAGCTAGAAAAGTACTCCGTTTGGAACATTTATTGTTAAAATGTAAAAATACGTATTTTACTTGTTTTATGTATTTTTTTACAAATATAGTAATCATGTTCACACATAGATGAGAACAATATTTTAATCAATTTCAATGCTTTGGTGTTGAAGTAATTCAACTCCCAGCTGTAATACGTATTTTTATAAAGTAATATAACTTAAAATTAATTCTTTACTCAAATGGAATTCTTTATAATATCAATCTTTTAAAATAGTTAGAGTCCTTCCTCTAGTGATAAAGGGTGAATACCTCTGACTAGATCAGTTTAGAGCGTGGTGTCTTTTTGTGTAAGAAACAGCTGCTCTAGAGCATCTTAAGCTCATCATTATTTTAGAAGGTGGTAGCAAAACCAAACCAGACTATTGCATACTGTAAGTTTCCTTAAATAATGCATCTTATAATACAGTCTCCAGGAAAAAAACAGGAAAACCTTACGTGCAAGAGGAGCCGTGTAACTGAGATATGCTCGTTTTGTTTTGTTTCTCCACATACGACTGATAAAGAATGTGCTTTTAAGAAACCACAGGCTAATGCGTGGACACGGGAAAATGTCCTCCTACAATAAACGAGAACTCTCTCATTAGCAAACGGCTTGAGTGCTACTACAAGGCACTAGTGCAGCTGGCACGGCTCCCGAGAATAGAATTATCCATTGCCATGGTTACCCGTGTTAGAAATATTACCCTCTGCAATCATTGTAAACAAAGATCCTTTCACAACGGTGTAAAAATTAGAGCGCTTTAAGCAATTAAAGGAAATTATAAATTGTGCAGAAGTCGAGGTTGTGCCTTGTAAGCACTGTGGCTTTTCTGAGAGCGGAGGGGTTTGAACACCCTCTGCAAAGCTCCGGTCCTCTCCCAGCCTCGGCGACTTGAGGAGCTCTCACCCCCCGCCGCGGAGAGCGGGGTCCGAGCCCAAGGAGAGCCAGAGCCCTCGGCAGCGCGCTCGCCCTTCCGCAGGTGGGAGGTCCTCAGTGGGAGCAGGTGGGTAAAACCAGACAGGAGGGTCTGACAGTAGCTGCAGCAGAGGAAGATAAGAGGTGGGAAGTTACCACACGTGTTGCTGCTGGAGATGTCCCGAGGAAGAGTACGGTGGAGCTAAGGTGTGTCAGACCTTCCAGTGGTCCCTGGTGCTAGCGCAAGCTCGGGCGGAAAGAGCCGCCACCAAGCGGGCTCCTGTCCTGCACCCCGGCGTGGTCAGCTGGAGCAGGAGGAACG
>NW_009636564.1:0-5672 GCF_000690535.1 Cariama cristata | reverse complement strand
CAGCGAGGAGGTGGGCTGGTTGGCAGGCAGGCAGGCGGGCAGCAGGTGAGCGGGAGAAGCAGGGCTTAAACACGGTGTCCTTTGGGCCCCGAGTGCCTTTTCCACTTGAACACGTTTCCTGGGGGTGAACTCAGTTTCTCCAGATGCTCGTGCCTTCTGTCTGGTCTATCAGGGCTGTAAAGCCACGAGGGCCATGGCTCCAACACAGCACCAGCCTGGAGAGGCTCTCATCCAGCTGGGGGTCCACAGCAGGGTACAAAGACACCTTAAATAAATCATCTGCTCTTCATAGTTGAGAGCTTGCCAGGCTGATGCCTCACCTTTTGTAAAGGCCATGATCTCTTTGTGGGAGTATCTGACAGGAAAAAGAAGGATGAGCTGAGACTTGGAGAAAAGCAGAGCAGCTTCGCCGTACCGGCTGCGGGGCGGAGCGTGGAGCTCCTCCAGGCCGTTACGCACCAGTCTGTGCCACAACAAGCTGGTGCTGCTGCTTAGAAAGAAATCCCTCCACCCCTCCATCACCTCACAGCCCCAAGGCACCGCACACCGTACGAGGGCTTGCGTGTCCCTTCTCTCCTTGTTGGGACAGCATGTGGTCCTAAAAGTTCTCCAGGTTCACTGGGCTGCAGACTGGCACCTATGGGTGCCTGCGGTGGGGCAGGGCATGGCGTGGGGCTGCGGAGGGACGGTCCCCAGCCCCAGCATGTTTCTCCAATGTGGTTCTGGCGGTGCTTTGACCTGTGACACTTCTTCTAGAAAACATCTCTCTTGTTCAGGCTGGAGAAGAGGAGGCTCAGGGGGATCTTGTCAAGTTATATACATACCTGAAGGGAGGATGGAGCCAGGCTCTTGTCAGTGGTGCCCAGTGACAGGACCAGAGGCAATGGGCACAAATGGACACACAGGAGGTTCCCTCTGAACATCAGGAAACACTTTCTTCCCTGTGAGGGTGACCGAGGACTGGCACAGGTTGCCCAGAGAGGTGGTAGACTCTCCATCCTTGGAGATACTCAAAAGCCGTCTGGACGTGGCCCTGGGCAACCGGCTCTGGGTGACCCTGCTTGAGCAGGGGGGTTGGAGATGATGACCTCCAGAGGGGCTTTCCCACGTCAACCCCTCTGCGATTCTGTGGCCCTGCGAGGGAGAGCCCAAGGAGACCCAAGAGAAGGGGGCTTGCTGTGGCAGGGACCACACTTGGGCAGATACGGGCTGGGCTGAGGAGCCCTCAGGACACGGCTCTGGAACAAAACCAGTTGCTGAAACAGAGCCCACAGCAAAATCTTGTTAAATTAACTAACATGGGACATAACATCTAATGAGCAGACCTTGGCACGGGGCGATTTACCGGAGAGCTAAGGCAGCAGCTTTCCCCTGCCGAGACGCTGCCAGAGGTGGCTGCTCGATGCAACAGCCACGGTTCCCCAGCCACGGCAGCACCCAGCTCTCCAACGCTGACCCTTGAAACGCAGGAGGAGAATAAACCCAGCCAGGAGCTGGTTAAAAACTACCAGGGCATGAAGCACCACGTGATTTGGAAACAAGTGCTTTCTGAGTTAGGTTTCCCGGTACCTCCATTTCAGCACGCCGCGCTCCTGCTGCCTGCCGGGCGGGAAGGGAAGGCGAGAGCCACGGCGGCACAGCCCAGCCGGCTCTGCCCAGCGCAGGGGGAAAGCTGTGTCGGGTCAGCATCGTCCCCACTCCTGGCTGCTGGCTGAAGGCCTGGACATCCCTTTTGGCATCAGACCAATATCCCTAAAAAAAAAAAAAATAAAATCTACTTTTTCCTTTGTAAATGCATGAGTCATGCATGAGTAATGAGGCCATTTCAAACAACCTCATGGCAATGTAACACACCTCATTGGGATGTTCTCCTTCTCTTACCTTTCTTTCTTTTTGAGCCTGTAAAATTAAAAATTGATTACCTAGCACCTCAAATTTCTTCAGCATTTTCCTTACATCTCGTAAGGTGTTTTTTTTCTTTCTCTCTTTTAGCGAAGCATAATGAATGTGTGGAACTCATAGCCACAGGATATTATTGAAGCAAAGAACCTCAGAAGATTCACTAAAAGTGAATATTTATGCAAGTGGGAATCATTTCCTCAGCAGTAACAAGCCACACAATTTTCATCAGAGCAGAGATACATAACTGCCTGAAGTGACAAAGGTACCTCTCCTGCCAAACAGACACTCCATAATTATCCGCAATAGCATCTCCACGTGTCTTTGTAAAATCTCTCCTCTGCTGGCGGTTGTGGAGAGCAGCGGACTGCTTGATCAGGTGGGTCACCAGTCCAACCAATATATCAGTCCCGACATCGCCCTTTTCCGGAGCCGTGGCACCACATCGCTCTGCGAGGCTCAGCGCCTGGCTCATCAAATCCCAAGGACGGCTGCCTTCTGGCTGCATGGTGGGAGCAATGAGTAACTTCTGCCGCCATCCCCAATGGAAAACTGGAAGTCAGGGAGGAAGCAGAACGTCCCTTTACGACTGGAATTACTTCCTACTCTGGTGTTTTTCAATCAGTTTCATGAGAGTGGAGAGTCTGTGACCATCAGCAGGTCAAAGCTGCGCAGGACACTGCAGAAAGGTCACCTGAGGGCAAGAGCATCCGTAGCCAGGTCTAAGGACAGATATAGCAAGAGGCTCAAGATGTTTTAGCCCCCACGTCTCTCCTTCTGCTGGCCCTGGCAGGGGAAGGATCCCCACTGCGGGGCTTTGGTGGGGTACAACACCCCTCTCCCTGCTCCACGGTGCTGCTGCTTCCCCTTGACACCCTTCCTCTCCAGCTCTCTAATCCCACACTTGCAGAGCCCCAGGAGCACCAGCACGGTAGCCAGGGAGGTGGGAAGGCAGCTCCACAGCACCTCTTCAGCCAAATTCTCACCCTGGGAACTTACCACTGCCATCCTGTGCAAAAAATAGGGGAAAGAGGGTTTTTCCTCCCCTCTTCTCACTCAGGTTATGGCCACATCTGCCCCGGGTGAATCCGGGCAGGATGGGGGGAATGAGAGAGTGCTGCTGTCGCACCGTGCCCCTCTCCACGTCTCAAATCGCTTCACAGGCAGTGGGGTAAAATGTGGAGGATTTGGCCACATGAAACCTTTCCTGTAGAAGGCTCACAATCCCCATTTAGAGGTGGGAAAAGCAAAGAGGTGGAGTTTTGCACGGAAGGTCACAGAGGACATGTGTGAAAGGGTATCACCGCCTGACTCCAATTCCCTGCCCTGTTCTCCAGCCGCTCTCCTCCTTCCCGAGCCGTGTTAAACAGCCCCGTAACAGCGCCGGGGAGCCTCGAGAAGCCCTGTGAAAAGGGAAGAAAGACTGAGTTCAACGATGCAGAACAAGACAAGGAAACAAGCAGCCTGCAAACCTCAACAAAGTGGTCCTTACCTCTGCTCGGCGGCTGGGGCAGGGGCTGTCACTGGCCCCCTTCCCTCTGCGGGGCGGCTGGGGCGGGGGCTGTCACTGGCCCGCCGGAGCACGAGCGATCCTTGCCGCGCCGGGCACTTCTGGAGCCGGGAGGTCTGGAAGGGCCACGGGAGCGGCAGGTTGGTCACCTCTCCCAGCGGCGTTACATCTCCTGCCCCTGCACATCATCCCGCTGGAGAAAAACAGATGCGACAAGATAACACTGAAATGAAATCCCAAGGGGGAAAGAGAAATCGGGGAGCTTGTTAAGAAGCCCGCTGCCATCTGGAAGGCAGAAAGAGTCAGGCATCTGTGAGAAAGTGGCATCTCTGGGGAAAGCCGGGGTGCTCGTAGCTGGCACAGCGAGGTGAAAGGATGGGGACTCGCTGACGGGCCTGCCCTGCCCTGGAAACTGGATCAGAGGGTGAAGGGGGGGGGGTGGTCGGTTTTCATTTTCACGAGACCTCGGGCTATGCAGCAGAATCTAAAATAATCACCTCACGCTGATTGTTGTCCTTGGCAGGAATAGTAACTTTGTGGCCCAAAGGGTTTAACTGAAGATACAAGGGGGGAAATGAGAGCACATTGGGCTCTTGATTTGCTAATAGGAGTCTTTTGTGCTGTTCATTGGTTCAGAGCCATCTCCTGGGTCTTAACCCTTTACTCCTTAGTTGCCATGAAAACCTGTGGTCTTCCTTGACTATGCATTTTATTTTTCAGAGGTAAGAACTGTTCTTTTTGAGCTTTCACTAAGCTCCTGTCATTGGTGCTAAATCTGGGGCATGGAGAGGGAAGAGGAGACCTATGCCATGGTAACAGATGCCTTTGAATTAGTAACCGGTTTTCTAGTAACTGATATTTTCTGCAATTCAGTCTGGTGAACACCAGCTTCACACTGGCCTTCTCTTATGGAAACAAAGTACAAAAGGCTTTTGCTTTTGGTTAGTCGTGTAAATCCTCCGATGAAGCCTATTCTAAGGGAAGGGTAGTAAAGGGCTGTGCTATAAATAGTGCTGTGTGTTTGCCTGCGCTGAGGCAGAAATGTAAGGTTTCATAGCTGGGATTGAGGGTCCCGGTCATTTCAGAGCCAGGGGCTGACATCTGCCTTTATGCTTGTGCTCTGATGTCTGCTTTGCTTTCCGATACAGTCATTTATTTTAAATGGGCCTGAATACATGTTACATCTCGAGAGAGAATTAAGACCCGGCATAGACAAGTTAACTTAACTGTGTAATCTGGTCCAGCTGTTTTTTCATAAAACTTGCAGATTTATGGGGTTTTCTATCAGACCCTAGGAAAAAAAAAAAAAAAAAACCAGGAAAATTCAACATCATGTGGTGATGATGGACATAAATATTGTAAGCCCCTGAGAAAGCAGCAATAGGCAGCTCTGAGCAGGACAGGAGGACCATTTCTGCTGTTGCTGCATATGAGCATTTCTTACTGATTTGAATGAAGCTGTTCAGATGCAGCAGCTGCGTAATCAGACCCTAAATGCGGCATGGTAATGACTGGATATAGTCTAATTGGAAGGATCAAAAGCTTAATTTGTTAACACGGGGAAAAAAAGACATCTATAAGCAAAAGAGTAGCAGGACTGATTTCTTCACTGCAAGTGCTGCATTTTTGTACGATTTGTTATCTGTCGGTAAACATAATCCATTAGTGCAGAATGTGAAGGGCAGAAACTCGGAGAAAGATAGATGTAGATGTAATACATCCCTACTGTAAAAATAGACCAAGACTAGTTGAATTCTTATCTGTCTCTATTTTTCCTTAAGAAATACTCAGAACAATCCATTTGATTTTTGCTACCATCATTTTTCTAATCCTCTACATCATTTTAGTAGAACAGATGTATTTTTCATGTCCGCTTTAGATCGTGGCCAGTATCTTCAAGAGCAGGTTTTTCACTACTCATATGTACTAAGATACATTTGCCTTTATTTATTCAAAGCTATTTTGTTGCAAAATTAGGTTGTATTTTCCTCTTTACAGGTGAACAAAGGGAGCTGGGCAGGAACGGAACAGATTTGCTTTGCACAACATACGGATTTAGCATAATTTCTGTCCTTAAAATACTGTTTGGCCACAGGCTTTTTGTTTACTTTGCATTCTGTAACTCGCCCTGCATGTTCCCAGCTCTGTGCGAGGAGCTCAGCACCACTTGTTCCCCCGCTGCGGGAGCCCACAGCTCAATATGTTCTCGAAGCGCCCCGAGCCGCGTGGGCGCCCAGGAGGCAACCACCTCCCTGCCACGCCG
>NW_009636563.1:0-1288 GCF_000690535.1 Cariama cristata | reverse complement strand
CACGACAGCCCCAAAATTAATTGCACTCTGTGGGTTAACCGAAGTAATCCCCCACACTGTAACACAAAATGGCACACTGAAAGGCAAGGTTTAAAATTGGCTTCCATGTCTTCTCGAAAACACTAAGTTTGCACAGTGTTGAAGACATTCCAGTAGACAGACAGATAGATGTCAGCTGTGAGGCCAAATGATTTCACTTCAGAGTTAGCACGGGTTTGTTCTGAAGGCATCACGTTGTGGCATTACTAAAACTGTCAAGTGCATGCTGCACCGCTGAACTCAAGCGAGTTCTGAGTTCAGCAGACAGTCTTACAAGGGCACTATTCTTCCTTAGAACTATGCATCTAAGACAAGTTCAGAGTTCATTCTTTGCTTGCTTTTTTTTTTTTTCGGGGTATTTTGGCTGATGAGCAAAATAGCAGTCTCCAGGTGTTTGCAGTCAGAATATTACAGGGCAGGAAGGAGTAATTAAGCAAGCTGACTTCTGGAGTCTGCAGTTCTTCCAGAATGTTGTGAGAACATTAATCATAAAAGACAGGTCAAGAAATTCAGATCAAATTAAAAGCAGGCAAGTTTCAATCATCATTCTTGAGTACCGGCTTTTTGAAGGGTTGAAGGGAATTCTGCCTTTACAGAACAAGCCTCTATAGTAAGCATGGAAGAAGACCCCACACTTGCCTTTTTAAAGCAGGTCCCACCCATATCCATTTTGCCTTCCCAGCACCTTAAAAAAAAGTCCATCACATCATTTTTTCCCACCGATATCAAAAATCCTGTTTACTTTTAGCTTATATTAGCATTGCTTCTATTACTAGATTACCATTGGGAAAAGGAACCGTTACTGAACTGTAAAAGCTTAGAGTACTTGGAAAATTCTGAACCAGCAAGCTTTAGATCCAACCACTTTAAAGGCTAAGCCTGAAGTTAGAGTTACCACCCAGAACATATTGTCCTCGAGGCCCTGAGGCCACTGCTCCCACGCACCTTCTTTGGTCTCGGCACTGGTGATCTGTAGGTCACAGTTGGCCGCCTTCAGCTTCTCATGGCCCATGATCTGGCCCTTGAGATCGCTCAGGGAGATGTGGAGGCCGCTAAAGGTGACCGTATCATTGTTCAGTTTGGAGGAGAACTTGTAGTGGACACGCGACATGGTCAAGGCCAGGCAGTGCCTGCTCTGCGATGGCGTCTTGCATGGCAGACAGATTTGCGGCCTCTGTGCCGAGTTAGGGCCCGGAGCAGTGAGGGGAAGGGCCCATGGAGGGGGTGTAAGGGACCGTCAGTTGTACTG
>NW_009636562.1:5212-5644 GCF_000690535.1 Cariama cristata | reverse complement strand
TGCCCGTCCTCCAGCCGATCCACCGTCCGCTCCAGCTTTGTGTTGTCTGCAAACTTACTGAGGGTGAACTTGATCCCCTTGTCCAGATCATCAATAAAGATGTTAAACAGTACTGGCCCCAAAACTGAGCCCTGGGGGACACCACTTGTGACTGGCCACCAACTGGATTTATCTCCATTCACCACCACTCTATGGGCTTGGTCAGCCAGCCAGTTTTTCATCCAGTGAAGGGTATGCCTGTTCAAGCCATGAACTGCCAGTTTCTTCGGGAGAATGCCGTGAGAGACCATGTGAAAGGTCTTACTAAAGTCCAGGTAGACCACATCCACAGCCTTTCCATCGTCCACCAGGAGGGTCACCTGGTCATAGAAGGAGATCAGGTTGGTCAAGCAGGACTTGCCTTTCATGAACCCATGCTGGCTGGACCAGGCT
>NW_009636562.1:0-5187 GCF_000690535.1 Cariama cristata | reverse complement strand
CCATGCCTTGTGATCTCACTCAGGATGATTTGTTCCATCACCTTCCCCAGCACCGAGGTCAGGCTGACAGGCCTGCAGTTCCCTGGATCTTCCTTCTGGCCCTTCTTGTAGATGGGCATCACATTGGCTAGCCTCCAGTCATCCGGGATCTCCCTGGTTAGCCAGGACTACTGGTAGATGATGCAGAGGGGCTTGGCAAGCACATCTACCAGCTTCTTCACTGTCCTTGAGTGGATCCCATCTGGCCCCATAGACTTGTTCATGTCTAGGTGGAGCAGCAGACTGCTAACTGCTTCCTCCTGGATAATGGGGGGATTATTCTGTTCCCCATCCCTGTTGTCCAGCTGAGAGGACTGACTGCCCTGAGAATAACTGGTCTGACTATTAAAGACTGAAGCAAAGAAGGCATTAAGTACCTCTGCCTTTTCCTCATCCTTGATGGCAATGTTCCCCTCTTCATCCAGTAAAGGGGTGAGATTCTCTTTGGTCCTCCCTTTGTTGTTAATGTATTTGTAAAAACATTTTTTGTTATCTTTTATGATGGTGGGGAGAGTGAGTTCTATCTGGGCTTTTGCCTGTCTAATTTTCTCTCTGCATGCTCTGACAACATCTTTGTACTCTTATGAGTCACCTGTCCCTTCTTCCAAAGCTGGTAAACTCTCTTCTTATTCCTGAGTTTCAGCCAAAGCTCTCTGCTCAACCAGGCCGGTCTTCTTCCCCATCAGCTCATCTTGCAGCACATTGGGACAGCCTGGTCCTGTGCCTTTAAAATTGCCTCCTTGAAGAGTGTCCAGCCTTGTCAATAAACGCTGTGCAGGGGATTGTCATTCAGTATGTCATCTAGTATGAAAAAGTTTTGATAGACCTCTGAGCCATGGGGTAAACCTACTCTGATGCAGACACTGCCTTCTGTCAGGGAGTCCCCACATTCTTGGGTTACCAAAAGGTACATCTCCAAAGGATCTAAGGAAGGTCCCACCACTATTTATCCAAAAGTGATAAAATGAAAAAAAAAAAAGTTTGGCTTTTCAAGTAAAAGGAACAATTAGTAATCCTAAAAATAACATTAGCTTTATACTTCAAAGAAATACGATAATGCAAACAATGAAAAGACATCTATGTGTCCAAGTTGTAAAGAAATGAGTTGATAATATGTGATGTGATATCAAAGCTTTAAGTTAAAAGTATCAAAAGGACTAGGCAATTAGAAAAACAATACAGAATATGACTATTATGGGTTGAAAACCATAGAAATTATTAGTGATCATTAAAATGTAAAACACATAAATAGGCCATTAAGGAAAAAGCAATCTGTTATCCAGCAGAATTCACTAGAGATTAAAAGTTCAGCTTCTGTATTAATGTAGTATAAAACAATTTATTAAGAAAGTAGCCAGACAAGACCTTTCTTGCCTATTCATCCTACTGCTCATATAATTCAAGATAACATTTTTGTTCCAATGTTTAACCTCTTTGACATTTAAAAAAGACATTCAACTGTAGGGAAGTACTCCTTGTTTTTAATAATTTCCAAGTTAGAAAGAGAGAATTACATCAATGACTAGAGAAAGTTATTGTGGATATAGGTTGCTAAGAAAAAAAAGCAAATCCTGATAACTTTTGACTCAAATTAGTGGCCTTCAGCAACAGGGAAAAGCTAACATCTCATTGCACCATCACTGTTGGATGATAAATATAATGGGCAGTGCTGTCAGACTCCCATCCCACTTTTGCTATTTCAGTGGAGGAAGGAATAGAGATCTGCAAATGATACATATGTTGGCCATGAACTATGAAACTAACATATTGGCAGAAGTATGGACAAACCTTCTCTTTGCCCTACTTCTCATCCTCATTCTTTATTGTAGAGAAGGCAAGCAGATTCTATGCAAAGGTCTATATTTTGGGGTTTCCATTTTAAATTCTGTAGTTCAGACCATAATTCAAACCCTGAGAATGAGGATTATTACACACTTAAAAGGAACTTTTAGCCCTGCTATTTCAAAGTATATTTTCAAATATTAAACAAACTCTGGGAGTAAGATATTCTCATTAGAGTGTGACTCATGGTTCCGTATTTTCATCATTCTTTTAACCTATAGGTTCAATTATATGAAGTTTAGGAATTAACTCATCTGCCAAAGACCCATCCTTTAAATACATACAATATTTCTTGAATGAGTACCAATACAAGTACTGTTAAACACAATACAATCAACTGTAGGTCATAACTTTGCCTTAAAAATAGAGTGATTCTTCCCTAATAAATCTTTTGGTTCTCATGCATTTTGAATTAAGTGTCAGGATAGTGAGAATAGAGGTAGGATTAAAACTGTACACTACTGTTTTACTGTAGTGAAACACCTTATTAATGAAATAGTAATAAGACAATTAGAAGACAGTGCTTTTCTGTTTATATAATATTTAAGACAAATATATTTTTGCAAGTTAGTGAAGCAAAACTAATGTAATATATCATATTCATATCAGCCAAGAAGTATTTTCCTATTAATTTATAATTATGAATGTTTTGTTTATAGTTATTTCCATAAATAGGCTGTTTTATCCTTGTACTACGAGTAGATGAGAAACATTTATGTTCAGATAGAAACTGCAGAATTTAGAATGTGTATTCTACACATACTGAAAAAAGTTGAGATGACAGTCTTTTTGTATTCAGTAGGTACCTCAGAAAATTTTGATTCACAGACTCGAAGGGTCTGCGATTCAAAGGCATGTGAAGCCAATTACAAGACTGTGTTTTGTGACTTCTAACATGTTGCACTGCTGTGACAATGTGAAAAACAATAAACATGTTACACAGAGTGGAATGGTAAAACTCTAATCAAAGGCAAGACTGAAAACAGCCATACCTTAGCAAAATAACATCATCATCTTCTAATGAGATTTCTAATGCCCGTTATAGATAAATTCCCTTTTTTAAGGCCAAGTTAGGCAGATCCTGAATGCCTACATGGTGCTTTGTTGTTTTTTGGGTGTTTTTCCTCTACCTCACCCCCTCAAACAAAACAAAATCCTGGCATTGTTTTCTTTCAGAATCCTAAAAAAATTCCCATATGCAAGCCATTATTCCTGTGAGAGGAAGATACCGTGTCTTTAGGTTCTCCTGCTAATTCCCCAGATTTCTTTCAGTGGAGCACAGTACACCTTTTCTTCAATCTGAAGCTGTAAATTTTCTGGTTTGTGGTTAACCTGTAAGAAGACAGAACGTACATAGGTCAAAGAGATAAGACAGCGCACATAGTCAAACACTTTATTTCTTACCAGTAAAACACAGGAAGATACTACTCATTAGAGAACTGCAGTCACACTGCATATAAAACCCCTCAATCTAACTCTCATTTCTCTTTAAAATTTGTATGTTCTGGTGACTCCTGTGGAACACATCTCAAAGCTTGTCTTCTCTGTCCTTTATTAGCTATACTACTAAGCTGCTACAAAAACCTATTCCCATTCTTCCTTTGTTCACCTCTCCTCATGCTGAAATTAAGGTACTGAAGGGTACTCTCCTGCCCTTTATAACTTCCAGCTTCCTTTGTCAGGTACCTCCCTTATCAGTTCTAACAGCTAATCACAAGACTCTACTGTTGTAGAAAGTCAGAATAGTCTAATTATTTTGTATAAGATGTATTTTGTGTATGTATATTAAGTTGATAAGTTAAGGTTGTAATCAGAAAAGCACATTGAGTAAGGATGTCCTGGAACAACTAGGCCTTGAAGAGGAAAATAATCAACATATTGTGAGGATGCTTCATGAGTATTGCCAACTCGGCAAGAATACTCAGGGTCTATCAGAGAGAGAAAAAGACAGTTCCTGAGATATAAGGATAGCTGGGTCTGAGGAATGCAGAAGGCGACAAGGAGGGAACTGATAAGCCAGAAGTTAGCCTCTTATGCACATGCTTGCTAATTACTAAGATTCTTCGACTGCAGCTGAAGACTGATAAAGAGGAACATCCTACCCCAGAAGATCATCAGGCTGGAAAGTTGGTAAAAGACAACAAAAATCTGCAATGACTGGGTGAAAGGTAAAGGCGCAGGGGGAGATTGCAACCACCAACTCAATTCAAGACCAGATAGACTTGCCGCCCCCCCAAAATCTGTAAGAAATATGTGTGATAATTTGCATAGCAAGCAAGGCTAATTTAAATATAACCAACCAGTGACAAATGATGGTGTAACTACTAACCAGTAAGGGTAAATTTGGATGGGTTTTTGCTAATCGTGTAACATGATAAATATGCTGTAGTTTTTGTGCAGAGTTGAGCCAGTTTTGTAGGGTACCACTTGGCTTCCGGCTTTGCGCAAACCTGTAATAAATAAGCAATGTCTCCCTGAGTGTGTGGAAATTGGCTTATTGCACACTGGACTACGAATCTGCTTTTCGGACAACACTGCTACTTAGCTCTATAGCTAAAATATTTCTTTTAACAAGCTACTTGCTTCCTGAATGTTTGTGTTTTATAGAGGACAACTTCTAGTTAATGCTTGCTATTCAGGAGCTCTACGAATTTTTACCCACCTTAAAGATATTAATGGTAGGCAAAGACCATTTATTCTCAAATTTTAGTTTGATATGGTCATACATAGAGTTCAAAATATCAATCAGAACCTCAAGAGTTTATGAAAAATTCAATTTCTTATATAAACACATTCTGGAATAAATTTTCTTTTAGTTAAGAAGAGTAATTTTTTTCAGTTAAGGAAAGTTCAAAACAGAATAAAAGATTAAAAAGAGAAATGAAGACAATGAAAGGCTCAATATATTCCTGTACATCATTGATGTTCTATTTTTTCCGTTCAATAAAAAAAGATAGAAAGAAGGTGAGACAAAAGAAGACAGGAAAATTAATGGATAAATAAATACTTTCTATAAAGTTTTAGCTTTCAAAATAAAGGAAATAAAGAATCAAAGCAAAGTATGCATTATCTTTAAAATCCAACTGAAAACCAGTATAAGACAACGTCACCATTAAAGGCTGAACTGGTGCTTAAAGCGGGTGGCAGATGCTCTCAATTTACCTCTTCCTTTCCTGGAAGGGGAAGGAGAGGAGGAAAGGGAGAGAGACTGATGGGCTAGAAAGTTAAAACAAGCTTTAATAAAACAGTAACAGTGAAAAGGAGTATAAGTAACACCAAAACTAATACTGCTAATAATAGAAATAG
>NW_009636561.1:846-1209 GCF_000690535.1 Cariama cristata | reverse complement strand
CGCTGTCGCGGCTCCGACTCCAGCAACAGTCAACTGTCTGCACGATCTCCTGGCTACGCTACAGTCTGCTCAGACCCCAGCAATGGGTGATGCAGTAGGGTCAGGGAACCGACCTGGGCCTGTATCAGTTGCCCCTGTACAGAAAAAGAAGTATACCAAAAAATCAGCTCGTTTGGGGGAGGATGAGGCTGAACCAGGTCCATCACGAGAATGGGAAGATGAGGCTGAACCAGAGGTAATCCCCCGACCCTGAAACTAAGGAAAGGCAGAACCAGAGGTAATAACCCGATCCCTAAAATTTCATGAACTGCAAGATCCATGAAAAGACTTCAGCTGTCAATCAGGTGAGCACATTCTCACCTG
>NW_009636561.1:0-220 GCF_000690535.1 Cariama cristata | reverse complement strand
CCTAGCTTCAACAAGCGGCGTCCAGTAACATCCTCGATGTTGATACCTTTAACCCACAACCTGTGGGCATGAACTGTGCTGAATCTCACACCATTTCTCATGCCCTGAGAGATTGCTATGATACAAGGAAACCCCCAATCATAAACCAGTGTCTCTCTATATGTATACATGTATAATTATTTCAACTCGGGAAAAACAGTAGTGACCCGAGTATGATGTG
>NW_009636560.1:0-5026 GCF_000690535.1 Cariama cristata | reverse complement strand
AACTCCCCTGGGATCCCCTCCCCTGGATAAGCCCCTCCCATTACCCGCGCTTCACCCCAAACAGCCCCCCATAGTTCTTTGGTGTCCCCTCCTGTCCCCTCCCCAGTACAGACCCACCCTCAGGGGGTTTAGGGTATTTTTGTGCCGTGGCAGTGGCTCCCCCTCCGAGGGCAAAATCCCCTTTTGGGGGAATCGGCCCCAAAGGGGGGTGGGAAAAGGGGGGAAAGGGCAGCTTCTGAAAGTGCTGCTCTATCTCCAAGAGAGAGGTATTGGCGCGGGGCGGGGGGGCGCGGTTTCATCCCTTCTAGAAGGGGGCATCCTTGGCATTTGGAAAAAATGACCGAGCACAGACATCCACACTTCAGTGTCCATTTACACACCCCTCTCTCTTTTCTAGCTATTCTCTAGGCCCACTTCTCTATTCCGACATGGGCACATTCACAGAGAGATCTATTCACACTTCCATCGAACAGCTGCCGAGACAGGTCTGATCTCTTGTTACGCTTTCAGACATTTTACACTTACCTCTTTTGAACCATCTCTGGAGACTTAGGAACTATTTAGAAAATCATTGAGGTGCTGGATCGAGTCCAGAGAAGGGCAACAAAGCTGGTGAAGAGTCTAGAGGGTAAGTGTCATGAGGAACAGCTGAGGGAACTGGGGTTGTTTAGCCTGGAGAAGAGGAGGCTGAGGGGAGACCTTATCAGTCTCTACAACTACCAGAAAGAAAGGTGTAGCAAAGTGGGGGTTGGCCTTTTCTCCCAAGTAACCAACGATAGGACAACAGGCAATGGCCTCAAGTTACACCAGGGGAGGTTCAGGTTGGATGTTAGGAAATATTTCTTCACTGAAAGGGTTGTCAAGCATTGGAACAGGCTGCCAAGTGAAGTGGTCAAGTCATCATCCCTGGAGATGTTTAAGAAAAGACTGGACATGGCACTTAGTGCCACGGTCTAGTTGACAGAGTGGTGTTAGGGCAAAAGTTGGACTTGATGATTCCAGAGGTCTCTTCTAACCTAAGTGATTCTGCAGTTCTATACCATCGGTCAGTTTGATCACAGTCAACACTGATCTCTTTCACAATGTCAGCCTCCTTGAAAGCATCTTGCCATGCCTGAACACTCAATACAGAATTACTGACCTGGGGAAAAAAAGTACATACAAGTGTACTTTCTATTATATCTGCTGCTGATCTTGACTGGTCCTGAAGTTCTTACCTCAAACAGACACCTCCGCTTCTCTGAAAGTTAAAACACACCTACTGAAAAGAGCTGAGCCAGCTCAAAAGCTGCAACCCACTGAAGGAAGAGCAGAGCACTAACACCAGGGAAGCCCAGGAGCAGAATGAGCTCCCTGCCCAGAGGCTGTGGCTCATATACCCCGGGCCCTGCCCAGCACCCTGACCGCAATCACCTGGGCAAGTGGAGGGGCGAAGCACCAGAAGGCAAAGAGGCAGCTGGAGGAGCAGCAGTGAGGTTTCTCATATGCTTTAAGTTTGTGGTGTGTGAAGTACTGAACAGAGAAATGGACCCTTACTGGAGATGACAATACCTGCTATTTTACTAGAGCTACATCTATTGCCTCAGTAATATAATCAGGTAGGGAATTAAACTTAATCTTTCTGGGGTGTAGACAGAAAAAGATAGATGTGCTAAGCAGGAAAGTAGCTCATTAAATGCAATAATGATATTATTATCAATAATTAAGTGTTTGAGTTTCCTATAAAAAACCCAAAATGCTATGGGGTTACACTTTATTTCTAGCAAGATCATGCATACTACCCAATTTGTACCAGAACTACCTTCTAGATAGGATGGAATAACAGAGCAGAATTAGATCCTGTAAGAATCCCCTCTCAAAAATATCCCTGGTTGCAAAGTAAATTATTTACTGTGAATTGCCAGCGACTCAGAGTCACCTTGAAGGTCTCTCTGACTGACTCCCTTAAGAGACCTAGATGAGTCCCAAAGGATAGAAAACACCAAAAAAACCCATGGAAATACAAGAAATATATCAGAAACTGTATGAAGCAGCCTGATTAACACCTAAGGAGCTAGAACAAAAATAAATTGCAAAACGCACAAAAAAATACACCACAGGAGATGTGTTGCTAAAAATAGGTGAAAGCTATTGCCTTCTCTGAAATACCCGGGAGGAGATCTGAGCTGACAATAGACATCTTTAGGGTACCAGGCACCAAACAGAAACATGCTGTAAAATACAGAAAACAAAAAGACTGCTCTGGAACACAAAGACGGCTTCAGAAAAGGTTCTGACAGAACAAGAAGCACTGTCACAGGGATTAGAGAGGTCCTGAAGGGGCCAGAGAGACCAAAGAAGTCTTGGGGATGCAATGAAGAACTCAAAAGTGAATTGAAGCCCAGCAAAAGCCATCAGAGACTCTGGAACGAAGCGGAGCCCCACCAGGCCTCAGCAAAGCCTGGCAAAAGCTGTTAGAGACTCTGTAAGGCAGCAGGGTGCTGTGCAAGCCTAGGCGAAGCGCAGCAAAAGCCCTGGAGCACTCTGGAGAGAAGCAGGGCCCCTAAACCTCTACCCTGAACCTAACCCTAACTCTAACCCTTATCCTAACTCTAACCCTAACCTTTATGGCCCTTATGCTAAGCCTAAATTTAACCCTAACCCCTAACTCTTACCCTAAACCTAATGAATCTAACCCTAACCTGTAACCCTAATGACCTCATATAACCCTAACTCTATTCCTAACCCTTGACCCAGTAAACCTAAACCTAACTACTTTCTTTAATTCCTAAGCCCTACCACTGACCTTAAAGCCAAGCCTGTGGATTTTTTATCCAACTAATTTCTCAAAAGCCTATGGTTACAATAAGCAATAGTTATGGTGTGCTAGGATTACACTGTGCCAGGTTTTTGGGGCGCTGGGGTTAAGGCAGGATTGGCTCAAGAGTGTTAGTGTTATGGTGAGATTGAGGGTATATTTGCTTATCTTGCTTTTTTTTGTTTCTTTTTCACGAGGTCCAATTTTAGCTTGCTGTCTATTTTAGGACTAGGATAGTGGTTTGAGGCTTGCTTAATACATGTTTTATGGTTGTTTTGTTGGCTGTTCTGGTGGTTTAGGTTGTGTTTGCAGTCCTTTAAACATAATTTCCAGTTAAATGTGGCTGACTTCCGGTCACCATGTACCATTTGCATTTCTGTCCAGCTCTATTCTGGTGGAATTCAGGCCACTTAGTGGCTATTATGGACAACTTCCATTCCTATAGAATTCAGTTCCCATGTCATTATGTAGTTTCTCATGTTATTAGTGCAACTTCTGGTTTAGATTGGACCACTTCTGATTGTTTTGCAGAGGAGTGCCCCAGCTCTTGAGAGCAGTTTGCTGAAAGTCAAAGGGAGAGCCCTGGGATGCGCAAAAAGGAAAAAGTAGTATTAAAGGTGACAAGAGAGTAAATGCATAGCACTGCTGTGCAACAAAAGGAAAGCAAAGAAAACCACCAGGGGATGACAGGGAAATGGAAGACTCTGGGGACACAGAAAGGTTAAGGGGGGGTCGAGGAAGGCTGGGGCACACCAAAAGGAAAACAATGCCCCTGGAGGAGACAAAAAAATCTTGGGACAGGGGAGAAAGTTAAACAGGAAAACTTTGTGGCACACTGCAGTGTGACTGAATGGGTCGTGCCAGCACTCTATTGAACCAAGACCTAAGATCTGAACACACAGCCGCACGCTGGCTGTCACGGCAGTGATCCTAACCAGAAGAATAATGTACAGGACTTAGTGATCCATTGAACAGTTAACCTTAGAAGGCACAGGGCTGGTGCTGTGCCATATGGCAAACAAAGCTTGGTTTTTAACCCTTTGTAGTGCTGTACATATCCCTTGCTCACAGGATAACATACATTAGCCACTTAATAATGATAACAAAGGAACGTGTAGACAGCTCCCACTTGGCACTGGCAATTACATCACCTGCATGTCTTTCTCTTTATCATAGAGTAAAGCAGCAGGTTCTCAAGTGAACATCCTTTTGTTTGACAGTAGAAATTATGAATGGTATTATTTTGTTCTAAGAAAGTAAGAGCTCAAGAGTCTAAGCTGTTGGTGGAACCTCTCCATAGGCAGGATCTGCACTGCATGCTGTGCCCTGACTGGAGGTCCCTCTAACTCAGCACAACTACATGTTCCCAGCATTTGAAGGGATGTAAGATTATCTATACTATCCTGTTTTTCCTTCTGGTCTTAGCTTCAATAAATGGCATTTTAATCAATACCTTACATAGTCTTGAGTGCTTTTCTTATTGAGATCACAAAGAAAACTAGCTCCAGTACACTATTTCTGTGAATCCATTCTGCATCTTTTGTTTTCTTACCTTTTCATCCCATCCTGACACAAAGCAGCAGGACCTCTAGCGTAAGTAAAGGGCAACAAGGAATATAGGTGATGCAGCTTATAACCTGAGTTAATTCCATGGCCTTCTGGGGATGTAAACTGGGAAGTCCTTCATAGATTCGTAATGTAGTTCCTAGCATCACCTGATTCACGTGCCTTCTACAGCAGCAAGACCATGTTCAAGTGCGTCAAGTTGCAATTCCTTTTCTGGCTCCTCCTGAATGCCTCAGTGAATTGCACTTCTCATCTTTTTTATTTACATGCTCCCCACCTGAGGCCTTATTGAGTCACAGGACCTCCCCAATCTCCTCCAGATCCTGGACATTGGCGATTCACAACTGCAGGAGGAGGGAGCTTGATGGGAAACAGAGCCAAGTGACTGCAGGGCCTACTCCTGCTCCAGTGTCTGCCAGCTCCTTGGATACACTCCAGGCCCAGCAGATGCTCTCAAAGGCACTTTTCTTTGGGTACCCCTTTCCTTATCACAGCCAGTAGAAGCCAGGAAAAGCCACTGAGGTTATTCTACCTTCTCCTTAATTTCACAGGTTTATAGAAACTTCTTCTCATCAAAGAATTCAGAAAGCAATCTGATTTTTGGATGACTACAGACATGATCCCAGCCAGCAGCCTGTCACCCTTTAAGGCTGGGCCAGCACT